>NW_011494962.1:664168-671612 GCF_000754665.1 Bison bison bison | reverse complement strand
CCATCCCTCTGGGCCGTCCCAGTGCACCAGCCCCAAGCATCCAGCATCATGCATCGAACCTGGACTGGCAACTCGTTTCCTACATGATATTTTACATGTTTCATTGCCATTCTCCCAAATCTTCCCACCCTCTCCCTCTCCCACAGAGTCCATAAGACTGTTCTATACATCAGTGTCTCTTTTGCTGTCTCGTACACCGGGTTATTGTTACCATCTTTCTAAATTCCATATATATGCGTTAGTATACTGTATTTATGTTTTTCCTTCTGTCTTACTTCACTCTGTATAATAGGCTCCAGTTTCATCCACCTCATTAGAACTGTCATGTTTCTATTAACTTTTGTTTCTTTAAAATACATCCGCATTATATACTTCACTATAGAATTGACAGATAGATTCTACCTGAAATTCTGCCCAAAATTCAACTATATTTCTCCAAAATCACATTACTTCTTTTAATTGTAGATCTTCAACATGATATTGGCCTATAGTAATAAGACTTGAGAAGACATGTTTAGTCTCTAATTAACCTCCTTGTAATAGAATTGAGATTTTAAGGCACTCTCTTATTTTGTCTGATTTGAAAGAAATTAATTTATCTGAATATCTTCTCTATGAGCCTGAGCCCACAAGAAGAGCAAATATGTGGTACAGCAAGTTAGAATAACAGGACATACAAATGAGCATGAATGTCACTGGGTTAATTTCCTCTTTTCTGGTCAGTTACTGGTTATTTCAGCTCTCAATAAGGTACAAGTCAATTTTGCTGATTAGTCATAGCAGTTCTGTAGAAAATGACTTGCCTAAATCTTTGAATTCTATTGAATCTCTGTCTGCATAGAACCCAAATCCTGATCTATTCCAATTTACATTTGATTTAATTTTAATACGCAAAAATGTGAATGAATACTATATTCAAATTGTGGGATAAATACAATAAACAATTTCTTCCTTTTAAAGAATATGTGCTTTCATGTATATGTATGGCTGAGTCCCTTCACTGTTCATCTAAAACTACACGACATTGTTTATGGGTTATATCGCAATACAAAATTAAAAGTTTAAAAATATGCATATATATATATATATATATATATGCAAGAGTCTCTTGATTAAGGTGAAAGAGGAGAGTGAAAAAGCTGGTTTAAAACTCATCATTCAAAAAATGAATATCATGGCATCCAGTCTCATCACCTCATGGCATAAAGATGGGGAAATGATAGAAACAGTGAAAGACTATTTTCTTGGGCTCTAAAATCACTGTGGATGGTGACTGCAGCCATGAAATTAAAAGACACTTGCTCCTTGGAAGGAAAGCTATGACAAACCTAGACAGCTTGCTAGTAAGCAAACATTAATTTGCTGACAAAGGTCCATTTAGTCAAAGCTATGGTTTTTCCAGTAGTCGTGTATGGCTGTGAGAGTTGGACCATAAAGAAAACTGAGTACCGAAGAACTGACACTTTTGAACTGTGGTGTTGGAGAAGACTCTTGGGTTCGTTCTACAAGGATATCAAACTAGTCAATCCTAAAGGAAATCAACCCTGCATATTCATTGGAAGGACTGATGCTGAAGCTGAAACTCCAATACTTTGGCCACCTGATGCCAGGAGCTGACTCATTGGAAAAGACCCTGATGCTGGGAAAGATTGAAGGCAGGAAGAGAAGGTGTACAATAGAGGATGAGATGGTTGGATGTTATCACTGACTCAATGGACATGAATTTGAGAAAGCTCTGGGAGATGGTGAAGGATAGGGAAGCCTGGCGTGCTGCAGTCCATGCGGTCGCAAAGAGTTGGACTGTCCGAGTGATTGAACAACAATGTTTTGACAAACTGTTATTGGGTAGAAGGGAAACTTCAGTTCTTGGCTCCTGGCTTGCTTCCAAGATTTACAAAAAGAGAAGCTACATTCAATAAAAAAAGGGAGAATGCAGTAGTGGATGTGAATGTGTTTTGCTTGGAAAGAGCTTTTGTTAAAAGCTGTCAAAGAGGGAAATGTAGAAGAGGAGAAACGTTTTAAAATGTTTTCAACTGTGTCAGTCTCAAACTCCCAATTCCTCCCAAAACACCTCCTTTCCAGACTTGGTATCCATACGTTACATCTGTGTCTCTATTTCTACTTTTCAGATAAGATCAGCTATACCATTTTTCTAAATTCCACATAGCACAGGGAACTCTACTCAATGCACTGTAATGACCTGAATGGGAAAGAAATCCAAAAGCGAGGGAATACATGTATACATAGAGCTGATTCATTTTGCTGTGCAGTAGAAACTAACACACTGTTGTAAAGCAAACCAACTGTACTCCAATAAAAATAATTTAAACTATTAATTTAAGTTAATAAAACTATGTCTGGAAGAATCTGTGAAAAGACAGAGTTTGCACCATGGTTCATTCAAAGAGTCAACAACTTAGCAAAAACTGAGAAGGCATGTTATGTTGGGATAACACTGATATTTATATTTCACAATCATATTGAGTTTCTTTATACTTTCAGATTCTTTTTTGAATTCATGAATTGAGTTAAGGAAACTAAGAAATTATCTTAACTTTTGTTATAATACCAGAACTCAAAGTTTCGTTAGTTCTATTTCAGTACTTTCTACTCTCAAAGGTTGTAATTTTTACCTAGCTTGATAAACTTCTCAGATGAGAAAAAACTGGACAACATAGACATGTGAAAAAAAGGAAAATGCTGAAGATTTGTCTCCTTTGAAATTTATCTCCTTATGACTCCCAAGATATTTGACATAGAAATATCCTTACCAGGATGCTCTTGCTGGAGATCTTCACAAGAGTAGCATTTACGTCAATACAGTACTTCTTACTCTCTTCCCATGTCAGGTTGTGCCTGAAGAATCCATAGCAACTGTCTCCATAGTATCGCCAGTGTGTGTCACATGGGTTACACTTATGGCCTTGAGGAGAAACCAAACATAGGATCCCTTTCATTCTGAATTTAGTGTACTTTTTCCTCATCTTCCTTGTTTCCTGCATATCTCAAGATTCTTTACATATAGCATCAAAAAAAAAAAAATACTCCAGAATTAGGGGAGATGAAGAGGTTACCAAACCATACTTACTTTGCTTTTGTCCTGATAGTTGTATTAAATCTTGGCAGACCTTCTTTACTAACAGTTTCATAGTTCCTGAGAGATTTTCATTCTCAGCTTGTAGGTAGTTTTGCTGCATGACAGCTAGATGGAAACATTAGATAATCATTTGTAATTAGGATTAAAAAGGTGCTGCAAAAAATGTCCTCTCTATGAACTTTAAATTCAGTAGAGTTGTCAATCTATGAAGTATTTACTAGATACATATGAGTAGTGTGTGTGTGTGCTCAGTCACTCAGTTGTGTCCAACTCTTTGCAAACTAATGGACGGTAGCCCACTCAGTTCCTCTGTCCACAGAATTTTCTAGGCAAGAATACTGGAGTGGGTTGTCATTTCCTCCTCCAGGAGATATATGAGTAGATGAGTGCTGAAGAGGGATCAGGGTAAAATGGGTATAAAGAACACATTAAGTACTGTGCAGAATGGCAGCTGAGGGTTCTCCAAAAAAAAAATAATAATAATAAGAGAACTGTCAATACTTGAAGGAGATAATCACAAGTAAGAACATGCCGTGATCAAATCATATGCCCAAAGCGGCTGCTTTGACTTTTCCTTGAACACAAACTTCTAAGCGCGTTTCACAGAGGTGAATGACCTCTATTATTATGCTTCCATGTAATACCAGAATATTCATTCTTATTTTGCTCAAAATACAGTGACATTGAAATCAATCAAAGGTGGTGAATGAAACATTCTAAAATATCTTATGGAAAAATAAACAGTATATGAACAATTTTATACAGATTTGTTATTGTTTATTAGCTCAGTTATGTCCGACTCTTTTGAGATATCATGGATGGCAGCCCACTGGGCCCCTCTATCCATGGAATTTCCCAGGCAAGGATACTGGAGCAGGTTATTATTTTCTTCTCCAGGGGATCTTCCGGACCCAAGGATTGAATCTGAGTCTTCCACATTGTAGGCAGATTCTTTACCATCTGAGCCATCAGAGAAGCCCAATTAATTTAATCTAAAATTTAATTTTAGTCAGAAGGTAAAGGTCAGAATTCTCCCTTACTGAGAGCATCCTGGCCCCTAAGCATAGGATGACTGGTGTGGTGACAAATATACAAATCGTGACAATTAGGCTTAGTGACATACACCAGGACACTTAGTTATGTCACATCATTAGGAAAAAGTCAATACTTACACATAAGCCCCAAAGCCACCAGCCCAACAACCATCCCCACGCATAAGACCAGCAGAGTCAAAGCCATCACACGCCACAAAGGGGAGGAAGCAGGTTCCACTGTGGGCATACAATAAAGATGTCAGAGGGCGGGCAGCATGGCATAGCTATGGGACAGCATCACCCCATCCCTGCCCTGTCAGGATTCTCCAAGTGATATAAACTGCTTCTTCCGTCCATCTTGCCTTTGCTCCCGTGGTGACCACCAACGGTAAACACAACCCGCTCCATTCCCACTCCCACTGGGCTTCTCTCTGAGTCAGAATGTAACTAGTTGTTAAGGTCTTGTGTGTTTGTATTTGTCTTTGTTTTGTGCCCAGCCGTATAAACAATTGTGGTGATAAGGAGCAACTATAAAATCACACTCATTTGCTGACATCTTATAAAATGGAATTTCTGAATGTTATCTTCTCTTATCCCCTAGATTTCTATTCCCTCCACATTTAACTCTGTAAACCTTAATATAATGTGCCCTACTTGTATCCTTTGTTGTTTATGTGAAGTGTGTAGTGTTAGTCACTCAGTTGTGTCCAACTTTAAGGATGGTAGCCCACCAGGCTCTTCTGTCCATGGAATTCTCCAGGCAAGAATACTGGAGTGGATGCCAGGCCCTCCTCCAGGGGATCTTCCCAACCCAGGGACTGAACCTGGATCTCCCACATTAAACGCAGACTTGACCAACTGAGTCAAGGCAAGACCTATGTTGCTTATATTCTAAGTAAATCTATCTGAGTTTATGCAGATACCACTTAAATGCTGTTGGGAAAAAGGTCATTCAGGAAAAGAAAACAAAACCATACAAGCTATCACTAGTAGAAAAAAGGACTCTAGGGTAGAACAATTTCAATAGTTCATTTGCAAGTTGCTGGCTCTGGGTGTTCTTACCTGAAGTCAGAGCTGGTTTTTGAGTTTTAATATTTAAGGTGACATATCCATCTTCATCCTGCATGGCTTTCCTTGGGCTGCAAGTGAGTTCAGTGTTCAGTGGCTTCACAAAATTTGTCCACTCTGATGATCTCAATGTCTACCCGCCTGTGATTCTCCTCTGTTTGCTAAGTTGGAGCCACATGAGTTGGGGCACATGTTTTTTTGTTTTTTGTTTCTTTCCAGGAAGCCCTTTGATAGCTTCTCAGAGATACATGGACCTTGAACACAAAAACACTAAAATAATAACTTGTGGTAAAGGAGTAGATATGGCATTTGTTTCCTGTTTCCTTAGCTTCCATTCTGAATCTTCCATCATGTATATCCTTTCCAAGAACAAAAGTTCATGTGTCATCTTAACCTCGGCAGAGTGCAAATCATGTTGTTTAAGCAGACTGGCTTCTGATGAAAATTCATAAATAAAATATCATCAGATAAAGAGTTTATCTCTCTGTGATAAATGAGTCTGATATAATTTGATCTAAGAAGAGCTATATTCGATGTTCCATGGTCTTGTGTTAGAATTTCTAATTATGGCCTAGAATTCTTCTGAATTATTGCATCTTTTTCATGTCAAAGTTTTTAAAAAATCAAGAAATCCACATGAGGCAGGATTTATATGGGTTAGGTTTATGCATCAAAGGAAAAAAATCTAATACAGTGAAATAAAACAAAATTTATATATTGTCTTTTAGTAATGTTTTCACTTTACACCAGGATTCCCTGATAGCTCAGATGGTGGAGGAAAAAAAAAAATCTGCCTGCAATGCCGGAGACCCTGGTTTGATTCCCTGGGTTGGGAAGATACTGGGAGAAGGGAATGGCAACCCACTCCAGTATTCCTGCCTAGAGAATCCCACTGACAGACCATGGGGTCTCAAAGAGTCGGACACGACTGAGAGACTATCACACTTTCACTTTAAATTGCCAGTAATGATAACTTTAACCACAGGCTGAGTGTCTCTTGCTTGGATCTATGTTCCATGAGAATTTATTTGCCTTTATTTGTATCTATCAAGTGTGGTTTTGTGGTGTTAGAAGTATGCTGGGTGAGTACAGACTCTCAGGGTCAAAGGAGGCCTGATAACATTAGTCTTAATTCTACTTCCTCTCTCTACATACCCCATAAATGCAAGCTGAATTACTCAGCAAAAATTAAGCAGAGAACTGCAGGAAAAAGTGGTAGATAAATGCTTTTCTTTTCCCTTCTCCAAAATCCAGAGGTTTGCAGATGTTTCTCAGTCACCCCACAAAGCCTGCCACTGACATTTTATTTCTACTTGCATATTTTTTTCAGTAGGCTCTTGTTTACCTATTTTATGATAGTAGTGTATATATGTTCCATAACTTTTTCATATCTTTTAAAAATTCTTTTCTACTTGAATAATGTTCCTTCTTCTCTTGGCTTAGGAAAGCACAGCTGAAGTTTTTATTCCAAATAGCCTGATGAGTTTTCATTTGGAATAAAAACCTTTGTTTAATATTTTAGAGATGGATTGTTATATAAATTACCTCTTTTTAAAAAGCCTTTATTGAATTTGTTACAATATTGCTTCTGGTTTGTTTTGGTAATGATGGATAGAGGATGTGTAAAAAAGAAAGAAAGAGAAGCCAGAAGGAGAAGAGGGAGTCAGAAAAGTGGAATAAGCATTATCCCTTATGGCAGAAAATGAAGAGGTACTAAAAAGCCTCTTGATGAAAGTGAAAGTGGAGAGTGAAAAAGTTGGCTTAAAGCTCAACATTCAGAAAATGAAGATCATGGCATCTGGTCCCATCACTTCATGGGAAAATAGATGGGGAAACAGTGGAAACAGTGTCAGACTTCACTTTTTTGGGCTCCAAAATCACTGCAGATGGTGACTGCAGCCATGAAATTAAAAGACGCTTACTCCTTGGAAGGAAAGTTATGACCAACCTAGATAGCATATTCAAAAGCAGAGACATTACTTTGCCAACAAAGGTGCGTCTAGTCAAGGCTATGGTTTTTCCTGTGGTCATGTATGGATGTGAGAGTGGGACTGTGAAGAAAGCTGAGTACTGAAGAATTGATGCTTTTGAACTGTGGTGCTGGAGAAGACTCTTGAGAGTCCCTTGGACTGCAAGGAGAGCCAACCAGTCCATTCTAAAGGAGATCAGCCCTGGGTGTTCTTTGGAAGGAATGATGCTAAAGCTGAAACTCCAGTACTTTGGCCACCTCATGTGAAGAGTTGAC
>NW_011494962.1:646023-664068 GCF_000754665.1 Bison bison bison | reverse complement strand
GGAAGGAATGATGCTAAAGCTGAAACTCCAGTACTTTGGCCACCTCATGTGAAGAGTTGACTCATTGGAAAAGACTTTGATGCTGGGAGGGATTGGGGGCAGGAGGAGAAGGGGGCGACAGAGGATGAGATGGCTGTATGGTATCACCGACTCGATGGACATGAGTCTGAGTGAACTCTGGGAATTGGTGATGGACAGGGAGGCCTGGCGTGCTGTGATTCATGGGGTCGCAAAGAGTTGGACACGACTGAGAGACTGAACTGAACTGAAGTGAATAAGTTAAGTAATGCATAATTATCAGATGACAACTGTAACAGAGCTTTTGGTAACACACAAGAGAGAAAATGAAAGGGGGAAAATGTATTAGATCACCTTCACAACGCTGACTGAGATGTTCATCACGCACGTGTGTGCAAAATCCCTGTAAGTAAAAAGGTTAGATAGTGGAATGTGCATGCTAAGTTGCTTCAGTCATGTCCGACTCTTTGTGACCCCATGGACTGTAGCCCATCCGGCTCCTCTGTCTGTGGTTTCACCAGGCAAGAATACTGGAGTGGGTTGGCATGCCTTCCTCCACATCTTATCAAATGGAATAGACAAGATTTGAAGAAAAGGCACAGATTGCATAAGAAAAGAGAAGGAAAGGGGAAAGTTTATCCAAGGGGGCACACACCTGAAACAAAGCTAGTTAAGTTTGAAGGAGTATGCTGTGTTCTGTGATTGAGGAATGTGAACTGATTAAGCTTATTTGCATGAGAATTCATGTCATGGTATACTGGGATACAAGACATCTTATTAAAATCACTGCAAAACTTACATTTCATGGAAAGTTAACCAGTCAGTTGAATGTGTATCCACTGATCACTGTGTGTATGTCTTAAGCACTGTTCTATTTTCTGGGGGATCAAATGGTGAAAGAAACATACGAAAGTTGTGCTCTTATTCAGCTTATGTTCTAGGGGAGGGTGGTGAATGCAGATACCAAAGAAGCAAAGAAAGGAAAGAGCTAGACTATTTCAGATATCATGAGGACTATGAAAAAAGTCTTATAATAGAGCCTTACTGGTGAGTCTTCAGGCAAACCCTGGTTGTGCTCATTTGAACTTGACTAGGGGACGAGGGAGTCTGATAGGCTGCCGTCTATGAGGTCCCATAGAGTCGGACACGACTGAAGCGACTTAGCAGCAGCCGCAGCAGCAGCAGAAGGGGGCTGGAGAATTGGGCAACTTTTTTCCATTTTTTAAACTGAAGTTCAGTTGATCTACAATATTATTTTTTAAGGTGTAGAAAATGGAGATTCAATGTTTTTCTAGATTATACTTGTAATAAAGTTATTACAAATTGATGTCTATATTTTCCTATGCTGTACAATATACCCTTGTGATTTATCTATCTTATACATAGCAGTTTGTATCTCTTAGTCCCATACCTCTAATGTGCCTCTCCTCCCTGCCCCTTCCCTACTGGTAACCGTTAGTTTGTTCTCTTTATTTGCAGATGTGTTTCTACTTCATCATACACATTCATTTTAACTTTTAGATTGCATATACAAGCGATATCTTTTGATATTGGTGTCTCTCTGTCTGACTTATTTCACTAAGCATAAAACTTTCTAAGTCCATCCACAGTGTTGAAAATGGCAGAATTTTGTTCTTTTTTTTGGCTGTAATATTTCATTTTGTGTGTATATATACATGTATATATAATATGGTATATATATATGCCACATACGTACCTAAATTGGAATGTATATATATGTATATACACACACACACACACACACACATATACATATACATATATGTGTATATATACACACACCACATCTTTGGGCTTCCCTGGTGGCTTAGTGGTAAAGAATCCACCTGCATTGCTGGAGTTTTGAGAGGTTCGGGCTCAATCCCTGAGTTGGGAAGATCCTCTGGAGAGGGAAACAGCAGCCACTCCAGTATTCCTGCCTGGAGAATCACATGGACAGAGAAGCCTGGTGGGCTACTGATGGGGTTGCAAAGATTTGGACATGACTGAAGAGACTTAGCACACGCTCGCACCACATCTTTATTCATCTGTTGATTGACTCTTAGGTTGCTTCTGTATCTTGGCTATTGTAAATAGTACTGCTGTGAACATTGGAGTTCTATGTATTTTCAAATTAGTGTTTTTGTTTTCTTCGATATATACCCGAGTGGAACTGCTGGATCATATGGTAGTTCTATTTTTTTAGTTTTCTGAGAAACCTCTGTACTGTTTTTTGAAGTGGCTTCACCAATTTACATTCCCACCACCGTGTAGGAGGACTCACTTCTCTCCACATCCTCACCAAAATTTCCTATTTGTGGTCTCTTTGTTGATAACCATTCTGAAAGGTGTGAGGTGATATCTCACTGTGGGTTTGATTTGTTATTTCCCCTGATGACTAGAGATGTTGAGCATTTTTCATGTGCTTGTTGGCCATCAGTGTATCTTCTTTGGAAAAATGTCTATTCAGGTCTATTCTGTCAATTTTTTAATCAAGTTGTCTCTTTTTAAATATTGAGTTGTATGAGCTCTTTATATACTTCGGCTATTAACCCCTTATCCATCACCAATATTTCTCAAGTATTTTCTCCCACTTAGTAGCTTGTCTTTTTGTTTTGTCACTGGTTTTCTTTGTTGTGCAAAAGGTTCCACTTTTAAGAGCATCCAGAATAATTTAAGATTAATTCTGGTATAATAGTGATACCATTTGTTATTACTCCTATTTGCTTTAATTAATTACCCTTGTGGTAGATTTTACTCCAATTTTACGAATAAGAAAAAGAAGCACAGAGAATAAGGGACTTGCCAAAAGTCACTGGACTTTTGTAAATGCTTATCAAATGTTCTGGATTTGAATCAATCAGTCTGTCTTCATAGCCCTTTAGTTTAAGCAAAATATTTTATTACCTTGTTTGGATAAATATACATTAAAAAAAAAAATTCTTTCCTATATTCATCCTTTGGCTCCACCCAGTGGTCATTTTTTGTTACCGTTGCTTTTATCTTTTCTTTAGATCTGATAACCTCCAGTTTAATTTTCACTTTTGTCCGTTCCTTTTTCTAAATAATTTTGAATTCATTCCTATTCTTCTCATTCTCTAGGCACTATCCAATATAGGTCCCTCTTTAAAAGCATACTCTGAAATAAGAATAATATATGGGAATGGAATGATCATGGAAGAATGAAACAAGAACACAATTTTCTGTCATGTAAACTCATTATTTCTTTTAATATATCCCAAGTGAACAATACTCCTATGTTTAATGCCTATGTTCCCTTATTTTCTGCAATGAATGTATTTTCTCACGGGTTTAATTCATCTGAAAGCAGCAGGGGAAGTCAAAGATGATTTTAAGTTTTTGGCTGAGAAACTGTTAAGTGTGAAGTTTTCATTTACCGAAATGGAGAAGTACAGTAAAACAGCTAGAAAAGGGCTGTTCATTTTTTTTTTATGTGTTCAGCCTGAAAATTCTATTTGAAATATGACTAGAATGACTGAGGAATTGAGTTTTTAATTTTAATTCATAGAAGTTTAAACTGTCATATGTGGCTAGTAACTACAGTAAAGAAAAGCATAGCTTTAATATATGATCACCATAATGAGTGACTAATTTGTGGGTGTGGTCAAGGTTATTGGAGGTAAATCCAGTATCTGAGCACACAGGGTATTGGAATTTCACCTACAAGAGCACTGAAATTACTGATGATCACGACAGGAATAGAGGTGAACAAGGAGATTTAAGACAGTCGAAAAATGGTGAAGAAATGAGGAGAAATGTCCTAGAAATTGTAGATGATTGCAACAAGCAGTGTTATTTGCTAGTATAATCTGGCACAAAGTGCTATTGAGAGGCAGGAATTATTTTTTTAATCATATTGATTTTATTTACTTATTTTGCTCTGTGCTGGTTCTTTGTTGCTGCATGGGCTTTTCTTTAGTCGTGGTAAGTAGGGGCAACTTTCTAGTTGCAGTGCACAGGTTTCTCAATGCAGAGGCTTCTTTTCTTGTGGAACGCAGGTTCTAGGGCACGAGGGTTTCAGGAGTTGCAGGACATGGGCTCAGTGGTTTTGGCTCCTGGGCTCTAGAGCGCAGGCTCAATAGTTGTGGCCCATGGGTTTAAGACATGTGGGATCTTCTTAAACTAGGGATCTAACCCATGTCTCCTTCGTTGGCAGGTGTATTCTTTACCACTGAGCCACCAGGGAAGGCAGAGATGCTGGAAATTTTTAAGGGAGAAAAGTATAGGCAGTAATTTCTAAAATCAATGAATAATAGATGATATAGCATTTAAGGACCATAATAGTAGAGTGTATATAGGATCAATCTTCATTATAGAAATAATTCAGAACCAGGTGAGATTCTTCATATTTGTTTTACCAAAGTATTGTTTCATGTAAGATAGTAAAAAATTATTAGTTTTTAAGGGAACTTTAAGGCAAATGAAAGAATTGGGGAAATGAAAGCAAGAACTCCATCTTTGCAAAATTTAATGAAATTCCAAAACAAAGAAAAACAACCTTGAGTTCTCCCTTTTTTTAATTGGTCAGCTAATATTTATTTATTATTATTTATTTATTTATGGCAATGCAGCTTGCAGAATTTTATTTCCCAGGATTTCAGTTCCCCAACCAAAGATGGAACCCAGGTCCACGGCAATGAAAGTTCCAAGTTTTAACCATGGGACCATCAGGCAATGCTCAAGTTCTCATTTTTGTAATTACTTGTTTGATTTAACTTTTGCTCATACTAATGGTCTGTGCCTTCACCTAATTTACCTAGAACAGAACATGAATGTAGATTTATTATTCATTTCCACATTCTTGACAGTGCGATTTAGAGCTGCCCCACGTTTCCCTGGTGGCTCAGAGGTTAGAGTGTCTGCCTCCAATGAGGGAGACTATGGTTCGATCCCTGGGTCGGGACGATCCCCTGGAGAAGGAAATGGTAACCCACTCCAGTATTCTTGCCTGGAGAATCCCATGGACGGAGAAGCCTGGTAGGCTACGGTCGGACACGACTGAGCGACTTCACTTTCTTTCACTTTCATGTCTTTTAGTTTGTTAGCTTGCTTTGGACTGAGCACTGCATAAGTTTGAAAAAAAATAAACAAGAAATATATGTACATTTATGTATTTAGAGATCATGCCAAAGTGTTACTGAATAATAATTTGTTGCATTTCTGCAGCTTGTTGGATATTAATTCATGCCCCTAAAGTGGTTGCCGTTCATTCTGGAGACATTTGACTAAGCTAATCTTCACACAGAGGTGAACCTTGAGACCTTTCAAACCACTTCCCCAGTCATGTGAAAACAAAAACCTAACCCACATTCTCTTCCTGAGTACAGTTACCTAATACCCCAAGGGAAGCCTTTAGAAATGATTTCTTTGTTTCCTTCCTCATGTATAGTCTCCAAATATTTGTAGAGTTTTGTGTTTGTTGCTTTACCAAATTACACAGAAACAACAGCTTAAACAATACAAGTTTATTGTCTCACAGTTCTGTAGGTTAGAATGCCAACCCCGATCTCGGTAAAGTCAAGGCTGAACTGCGCTCCTTCTGAATGTTCTGTGGGAAGAATCCGTTTCCTCGAGTTTTTATCCTTTAGCTTCTAAGCTTCTTTGTATTCCTTGGCACCTGGCCCCTTTTCTGTGTATTCACCCAGAAACGTTATATCTCTCTGACCCTTCTTTGGGTCTCACGTCTCTCTGATCACATCTAGGAATGGTTCCCCACTTTCCTAGGATTAAATTGGGAGCACTCAGAATGCAAACTGATGCAGCCAGTATGGAGAACAGTATGGAGGTTCCTTAAAAAACTAAAACAGAGCTATCATATAACTCTGCAATGCTACTCCTGAGCATGTATCCAGAAAAAAAAACAAAAAAAAACATGATCTGAAAGGATCCATGCACTCCAATGTTCATTGCAGCACTGTTTACAATAGTCAAGACATGGAAGCAACCTAAATGTCTATCAGCAGAGGAATGGTTAAAGAAGATGTGGTACATTTATATAATGGAATGTTCAGTTCAGTTCAGTTGCTCAGTCGTGTCCGACTCTTTGTGACCCCATGAACCGCAGCAAGCCAGGCCTCCCTGTTCATCACCAATTCCTGGAGTTTACCCAAACCCATGTCCATTGAGTCAGTGATGCCATCCAACCATCTCATCCTCTGTCGTCCCCTTCTCCTCCTGCCCTCAATCTTTCCCAGCATCAGGGTCTTTTCAAATGACTCAGCTCTTTGCATCAGGTGGCCAAACTATTGGAGTTTCAGCTTCAACATCAGTCCTTCCAATGAATATTCAGGACTGATTTCCTTTAGGATAGACTGGTTGGATCTCTGTGCAGTCCAAGGGACTCTCAAGAGTCTTCTCCAACACTACAGTTCAAAAGCATCAATTCTTTGGTGCTCAGTTTTCTTTATAGTCCAACTCTCACATCCATACATGATTACTGGAAAAACAATAGCCTTGACTAGACGAACTTTTGTTGGCAAAGTAATGTCTCTGCTTTTTAATATGCTGTCTAGGTGGGTCATAACTTTTCTTCCAAGGACTAAGCATCTTTTAATTTCATGGCTGCACTCACCATCTGCAGTGATTTTGGAGACCAGAAAAATAAAGTCAGCCACTGTTTCCACTGTTTCCCCATCTATTTGCCATGAAGTGATGGGACTGGATGCCATGATCTTAGTTTTCTGAATGTTGAGTTTTAAGCCAACTTTTTCACTCTCCTCTTTCACTTTCATCAAGAGGTTCTTTAGTTCTTCTTCATTTTCTGACATAAGCGTGGTGTCATCTGCATATCTGAAGTTATTGATGTTTCTCCTGGCAATCTTGATTCCAGCTTGTGCTTCTTCCAGCCCAGCGTTTCTCATGATGTACTCTGCATATGAGTTAAATAAGCAGGGTGACAATATACAGCCTTGACGTACTCCTTTTCCTATTTGGAACCAGTATGCTGTTCTGTGTCCAGTTCTAACTGTTGCTTCCTGACCTGTATACAGGTTTCTCAGGAGGCAGATCAGGTGGTCTGGTATTCCCATCTCTTGAAGAATTTTCCACAGTTTATTGTGATGCACACAGTCAAAGGTTTTGGCATAGTCAATAAAGCAGAAATCAATGTTTTTCTGGAACTCTCTCGCTTTTTTGATGATCCAGAGAATGTTGGCAATTTGATCTCTGGTTCCTCTGCCTTTTCTAAAACCAGCTTGAACATCTGGAAGTTCATGGTTCACATATTGCTGAAGCCTGCCTTGGAGAATTTTGAGCATTACTTTACTAGCATGTGAAATGAGTGCAATTGTGTGGTAGTTTGAGCATTCTTTGGCATTGCCTTTCCTTGGGACTGGAATGAAAACTGACCTTTTCCAGTCCTGTGGTTACTGCTAAGTTTTCCAAATTTTCTGACATATTGAGTACAGTACTTTTACAGCATCATCCTTTCTCTCAGAATGAAATAATTCTATTTTCAGCAACGTAGTTGGACCTAGACATTGTTATACTGAGTGAAGTAAGTCAGGCAGAGAAGGAGAAATATCATGTGGCATCCTTATATGCAGAGTCTGAAAAGAAATGATACAAGTAAACTTACTTACTAAACAGAAAGAAATTCACAGAGAATGAACTTATAGTTGCCTGTATACACTACTATATTCAAAATGGATAACCAACAGGGACCTACTGTGTAGCACATGGAACTCTGCCCAATGTTATATGGCAGACTGGATGGGAGGAGAGTTTAGGGGAGAATGGATAGTGTATATATATGTATGGTTGAGTCCCTTCAATGTCCACCTGAAACTATCACAGCATTGTTATTTGGCTATGCATGCATGCTAAGTTGCTTCAGTCATATCCGAGTCTTTGTGACCCTATGGACTGTGGCCCACCAGACTTCTCTGTCCATGGGATTCTCCAGGTAAGAACACTGGAGTGGATTGCCATGCCCTCCTCCAAGGGATCTTACAGATATATGGATTGAACCCATGTTTCCTGAGGCTCCTGCATTGCAGACAGATTATTTACTGCTGAGCCACTGGGCGGGTGGGGGGTTCGGAATTCTGCAGGCTGGACTGGAGTGGGTTGCCATTCCCTTCTCCAGGGCATCTTCCTAACCCAGGAATTGAACATAGGTCTCTTGCATTGCAGGCAGACTGTCTGAGCCACCAGGGAAGCCCAATCGGCTATTCCACAATACAAAATAAATAGTTAAAATTTAGGACCACCCAGATAATACAGGATAATTTCCTCTCTCAAAAATTCGTTATCTTAATCACATTTGAAATGTCCCTTTTGCCATGTAAACTACCCTATTTAAAGGTTCTGAGGACTAGGACACAGACATCTTTTGGGGGCTTTTCTTCTGCCTACCACAGGTTCTTAACAACAATTTACTTTCTTGTATAAATGAGAATGTTTTAAAAAGTTTGATGAGATTGGAAATACACAGTCCTCTAAGAACTGTTAAATCTGATGATTGTTGCTACTAAATGACAAATCACACATGTGGTGTGCTATTTTTTCTCATATTCACCCCCAAAAAACAGCCAGAATGCTTTCTATATAAATTGTCAGCTCTTTATTGCTCATTGGGGTATTGCTGAAACCTATAGTCCCAGCTGTGGATTAACTTCAGTTTTTGTGCAGTTGGTTTATTTCAGTTTTATTGGAAACACTTTTTCAGAGCATTTTTAGGCCTAAGAAAAGATATAGGTTGGTTATTTCATCAATTTTTTTTTTAAATGAAATGTTAAGTAAATTGTAGCTGAAAGAGAAACCCTCGAGAGGCATAAAAACACACTGACCATTTCCCCATTATCAGTGTTCCTTATGAATATCCAGCAGTACCCATCCCTGTGGTTTCCCCAAACTCTATCTTCTGATTTTTTGTGCCTAGAAGACCACGTTTTCTATAGGAATTTCACCTGTCCCTCAACAATGACTGTGGGCTGCCGTTGGGCTAAAATCCAAGCAAGCAAACACATTAAAAACAGAAACAAAAGCATTTTCCCATGGGCCAGCCTCATTCTGTCCCTAACCTGCCTGTTTTTTTCACTCTCCTAAGCATCAAGCAATCATTTTAAAAATCTTGTTCTAAGTGTTAGCTATTATATAAAGGAGCATTATTCTGTTAAGAACATAGTCATGTAGGAAGGAAACTCCCATATAATGTCCCATTTCAATAGCTGTTCATTTTTCCTCTGAGCCTATTGCCAACACCAGCTGTTTGTCTGTCTCTCACCAACATTTTTTTTTTCTTTAATCAGCAGCCATATATGAGTGGTTTTCAACTGTACAGCTCTTCCTGTCTTGGTATGTGTAACTACAGAGCTCTTGCTGTCTTATGTGTGTCTCCTTGATATCCCATATGAGTGAGGGTAAACCAAGATCCAGGACTTCACTGATGGTTTAGTGGTCAAGACTCTGCAGTTCTACTGCAGGGGGACATGAATTCAATTCCTGGTCAGGGAACTAAGATCTCACATGCACAAAGCACTTCCAAAATATATTTTTTTAAAGAGCAAGTAAATCAGATTCACAGGATTAGCTGACCTTAGACACAAGTGAAGAGGACAACCTGTGTCATTATTAAGACACTCAGAGAAGCCTGAAATGGAAACATTCAGTCCCCAGGCTCTGTGCTGAGAATCATGGGAACTTCCCCACAAAGCCATCATCCCTGCTCCACTTCCAAGTATCCCTTCTTTGCTTCAGCAAGAAACAATGCTGAAGGAGCAGTGAGTTGAGATCTATAGTATTTTGATTGCTAAAGGCAACAGTTGCTTTGTCTCACTTTTTCTGCAGAAAAACTGGTCGTCATTCCGTCCTGATGGGGGGATGGTGGGATGTGTCTTGTGTCAGTTGGGTGTGGACATAAGAACTCCCAGCCTTGCAAAGAACATTGTGTTCCCGGGTCTGATGATATTGAAACATTAATTACCCAAAGAGCAGAGCTTTCTTCTACAATGTCTGAAGACGTGACCTATGCGACACTCACGTTTCAGGATTCTGTTGCAGCAGGAAATAATCAGGATAGAAACAACCTAAGAAAAAGAGGTAAGGGTTCAGAGATGGCAAGATGTGATCTTGGGGGATGGACACATGTTAGATACCCTGAGGTGCTGGCTTTGACATTGATGCTGTTTGAGAAGTCTGCTTTGGAATTTTCAAAATGGAGGCAAAGTTGGAGAAATTTTTGGTAGAGTGGTGTGCTTTACATTGAGGAGGAAATATGTGGCTTCCAGGACTTTTTAAAATTGGGAAATATTGCTGTGTGTCACCAAGCTCTGTGTTATAGTGAATTATTTCAGCTAAAGATGCCAGAGATTGAGTTTGGGGACTGAGATTTCTTTTTATAAATGTAGTCCTTGATATTTATACCTCGTGAGAGATGCCAAGGGAAATATCCTTTTACAATCCAGTTTGGAAACTTCTAAACTAGAGAAGTCAGAGGGATTTTTTTTTTTGTAGAGTTATCTGAACTTTATCTGAAAAGATAAACTGGAGGATAAGTGAGGTAAAAATAGACAAGAGCTTGCTTCTGTCTTATAAGTACTTACAAATTTTCAAAGGGAAGTTGAAATTCCCAGTATAATTAGTCATGCTGAATCAATGTTGATATGTGTATAGTATTTTATATACACGATATCATGCTTTCATCAAACTAAAATTATGAAAGACATGGAACAATAGTAGTACTTTCTCTGAAGTATTAGTGACAAAACTGAGCTGAAAAACATTAAATGACTTAACCAAATTCATGCAATTGTTACGTGGTAGAGTTGGGACTCAGTTCTTATCCTCTGCTCATTCTCTCATATCAAATGGAAAGAAATAGCTGTTTCTGTGATCAGGAATCCAATTTAATGAATCAGACTACATCCTTTACATTCAGGAATCTGCTGATGGTTTAGGACAGTTTGTTGTCCTGAGTCATCTACAACATTCTCCTGCTTTTTAGCTTTGTTTTCATTTTAAGCATGTATGTGTATATATGTGTATGTGCGGTTTTGGGGATGAGATACAAAAAGATGATAGGATAGACTTTTCATGTGTCTAATAAAAGTGGTTATGCATTTATGTTTTGTTGTTAAAAAAATCTAATACTTGAGAAAAAGGGAGGGGTGAATATGGTGCATATGTCAGGGCACCTGGAGATTGCCTTCATCTATCTGAGACACTAAGCTAGATGCCCCTGGATCCAGAATTAAGGAATAGGAAGGTGAGGTAAGTATAAAAACTATATATATATAATATATATACATACATATACATATATGTATACATACATATATATAGGTAAGATATTACATTTTGAAGAGTTATCCTCTGGCTTTATGGTCTGTTCTGCTGTTGGTAGGTTATCTTGTATATTCACTCATTCTCTCATTCAGTATCAATTCATTATCTACTAGGTGAAAAATAGTACACATAGTAGATATAGGCAGAATTCACAAAACACCTGCCTTGTGGAGGTTTGCAGTTCTAAGGGTTTCTTCCATTGTCGAGATCATCAGAGGATTTTCCACAATATCTCATTCATGAATTCAGTCATCTTGAAGAAGAAATATGTGTGGTGATGTAAAACAAAAGCCTGAAAATTAGGAGACTCTTAAAGCAACGGAGGATGGTGGAGAAAAAAAAAATGGAGAACTGTGGCAGGGCCCTTGTTTTGTATCATTTTAGATATTTTGGAGATAGAGGATTTGAAGAAGCAAGAGAGAAATTTTAATATCTGGATGGTTGTTAAGTAGGAGAAGTAAACAACTCAATGTGTAACAACCACAAGGCAGTTCTGTTTGCTAATCTTTGTGTTGGCTTTTTTCAGGGTATCCAGCTCCATCCTCTATATGGCGTCAGGCTGCCCTGGGTCTGCTAACTCTTTGTGTGATGCTGCTGATTGGGCTGGTGACCTTGGGAATTATGTGTAAGTGTGCTTGCATCAAACTCAGGGCAAGGGGTTAGGAAATATAGCTGTAAACTATATAAATTTAGATTGGATTATATTAATATGATGGGTGCTAGCATCATAAACCCTTTAATACTTTCTGCCACCTCAGCTATCTCTCATTCTCTATGCCTCCAAGATAAACCTGAAAATTATGTACTTCATTGTTATGAGGATTTTGCCCTGAATACATGGTTTTCTCTTGACAAACTAGACTATGAAGACGATTTTTATTTTTCTATTCTTTTTTCTAAGAGTTGAAATAAAAAGGCATCAGTTGTGTTTTTTCCGTGATACCTGATTAGAGACTACTAATAAATATTAAACCTAAGCAATGTTTCTGTGTTAAGAGAATTATCTACAGCTGTCATAAAGAATGGAAGGATATATATGAGTTTGTCTTCTGTCTTGGAGTTTTGCAGATGTCCAGCGAAATTAACTCAGATTCAGACAAACTGACTCAACTCCAGAAAATCATCCACCAACAGCAGGACAACTTATCCCAGCAGCTGAGCAAGTACAGGAACTTTCCTGTGGAGGAGGAATTTCTCAAATCACAAATCTCCAGTCTATTGGAGAGGCAGAGACAAATGGCCATCAAACTCTGCCAAGAGCTAATCATTCATACTTCAGGTAATCAGGACTTGCTGACCAGTCAGATCAAATCTGTTGCTCTGGTTTAGATTGATGATGTGCAGCACATCAGAATACGAGAGGGTGTTACCAATGACTTCTAATGATGCTGCCATAAATTTACAGAAGACTAGGGAAGATAAAAAGTTTTTCTCTTTTTTTTTTTTTTAAACATGGAGGTGAATTTGGGAAACATCTTGGGATGATATTAATCTGGATATTTCAGCTCCTCATTTTATGAACTATTTTTAGGTGATTTTGTTGTTATAAGGAATTAAAAAATATAACTGGTATTTCTGGGGCCAGAAGACTGAGCCCTGAAAAGAGTATTTCAGTTACCATTGTCCCAACACATAATATTGGATGACTTTATTTCCAGGGGCTCCTAAAGCGGTTTGTTTTTAGGGTTGCTGGTTTTGAAGCCCTATTGTCAATTTGAATGATTTATTTTCCAGGTGCTGGTCTCTCCAAAGTTGTTGAGTTTATGCTACTGGGTGTAATTTCTTTTTCAGACCACAAATGCAATCCTTGTCCTAAGACCTGGAAATGGTACCAAACCAGCTGCTATTATTTTGCAGTAAATGAGGAAAAAACCTGGCCTAACAGTAGAAAAAACTGCATGGACAAGAACTCCACGCTGGTGAAGATAGACAGCCTAGAAGAAAAGGTCAGGTTGAATCTCCTTCCCTGGTTAGAGAAATTATTCATGTATTTGAAAGTAAATAGAATTTCTGAATCACATGGTAGGAATTTTGAGTGCATTTTGAGTAAGAATTGGGCTTCCCTGGTAGCTCAGCTGGTAAGGAATATGCCTGCAATGCAGGAGACCCCCAGTTGATTCCTGGGTTGGGAAGATTCCCTGGAGAATGGAATGGCAACCCACTCCAGTATCTGGCCTGGAGAATTCCAGGTCACAAAAGAGTCGGACACAACTGAGGGTCTCAAAGAGGGACATGACTGAGCAACTTTCACTTTCACTTTTCACATGAATTCGATGAATGGTCCCATCTCTCTTACTCCAGCAAACAGGAATGTGCCCCTCACAGAACTTTTTCCTGTTTTCTCTTTCAGGATTTTCTGAGGTCACAACCATTACCCAAGTTTCCTTTCTTCTGGTTGGGACTATCTTGGGACCCATCTGGCAGAAGTTGGCTTTGGGAGGATAGCTCTAGACCCTCTCCATCCTTGTAAGTCTCTAATTATTGGGGAAAGAAACAAGCAAAAGATATTAAAAATGGAATGTAAAGAAAATAAATGTGAATTATAAGAATTATATATCTAGATACAAAAAAGTACAACCTCCAACAAGAAGAGAGATTCATTAATAGAGATGGAAATGAGGAGGACTTCATTTCATGTGTGAGATAAATTCATGGTATTTAACAAACACAAGTAATACTTATGATGTTCAAACTATTATTATCCCTATGATAAAAGCACTGTTATATTCCCATTTTATAGATTAAAAAATTATCATAGAGTAAACAAAAGTGTATACATCACAAGTAAGATTTAGTGAGCTAAGCCTTGAAGTGAGAAAAGAATATTATAGTGTAGTACAGATCATTTGAATAAAAACAGTCCAGGGCACATGGAAGATTTAGACATGATCATCATTTTCTGATGTCATTACTTAAGAGTTATCATCAATTCTTTAGCAGAAGAACTAGGAACCAATATCAGAACTACATCTATGTTGTCATTCATTTCCTCTAACCTCTGTTTTATTCTCTTTTCACTCCCCATGTATGTATAAATATATACAAAATGATATTTGTGCATAGTAAAATGTAACATATTTTTATACAGAATGTGATTGTATTTTTCTGTTTTTCTTCAGAAAGTTCCAGAGTAAAGGAATTCTAGTTCTTTTAATATATAATCTGCATGGGGTAGTTTCTATCATGTTATGGAGAAAATAGAAATTCTAAACTCCTGATTTAAGCTTACTTCTTAAATAATTTTATCTGAGATCATGAGTAATTGGAAATTTTTAAAAACTCAAATATGCAAGCTTTAGGGATTTTTAGGGTTGCTGGCCACAGAAGTCCTTCAACATTCACACACATGAGTTTCATTGTCAGGGAAGCTGAAAACAATGAATTGTGGTCGATTCAAATGTGATATTTGTAATTAATTTAAAATTGATTCTTTTTCAGATTTAGTGCTTATGAATATGCTCAGATCAATGAATCCAAGGGATGTGCCTATTTTCAAAATGGGAATATTTATATATCCCGCTGCAGTGCTGAAATTTCTTGGATTTGCGAGAAGACAGCTGCATTAGTGAAGATTGAAGACTTGGATTAATATGCTTCCTCCAAGATGTAAGGGACTTATGATTAAGGTGATATGAGGAAGGAAAGAGCTTTACTATTAAAGGGAAAAAAAAAACAGATTAAATAGTGACTGTCTGTATATTTAAACCATCAGGCAACAGGCAAATAAACTTGCTACACAGAACACATTACACGTCATTGTCTGATGCCTTCTGATCTGATGTTCTTGTTATTTCATCTCAAGGTCACTGGAAACCTACAGGAACGGCTGTTCTATGACCATCTTCAATCTCAGACTCATTTCACTCAATTTCCTTTCTTTCAAATAACAGACTTTTCTTGCTTTGTTGTTAAATATGCCCAAGTGAACAGGGGCGATGTGTAAATATTTAACAGCCAGAACTGAGACAGGCCACAGCAGTGGAACAAGGTCCAGGAAACCCTGTTGTGACAGTTGCTGATTCATGTAGAAATCTGGGGGGTCCTGGAGAAGGGATGGGCTTCCCAGGTGGCTCAGTGGTAAAGAATCCAGCTGCCAATGCAGGAGACAGAGGTTCGATCCCTGGGTCAGAAAGATTCCCTGGAGAAGGAAATGGCAATCCACTCCAGTAGTCTTGCCTCATAGTTCAAGTAAACAGGTTTACTAATTCTCATATAAGACTGAAATGGAAGTCTCATATGTACAGATTTAAAAAGCAACTTTATCATTTCTTTTTAAAAGTAGCCTACTGTCACTGTCATTCCCAGAAATATAAAATTATTCATTGAAGGTCAAAAACTCTGCACTTGACCTCCATACACTGGGTTTTTCTTTATTCTCATGGGAAAGCTAGTTTCTTCTATTGTTCCTCTCCAGAGAAATATCTGCTATTAATAATTTTGATATCTTTGTTGGCTAGTTTGTTTGCAAAAAGAGGTTACAGTTCTTTTCCTTGAAATCTTGTGTCTTTTAATTTTTATTTCGTGGACTCTCTTTCATATTCACTAAAAATGACTATTTTTGTTTCCGACCTTGGAGTGACTCTGAAATTTGATCAGATTCTATTGCTCATAGTCCTCTCCCTGCTGGCCTGCTATCATCATGTTATCCCTGGCAGCCTCTACAGCGTAGGAGTAAATCCAGAGGTTTTCTTGAGGATATATTAGCTTCTTGTGTCAGAATAGTTTATCCCTCATTGCTTTTTATGATAGCTTGGCATATGAGACACAGTGTGTCTCAAGAATCTCAACCAGTCTCTCTCTCTCTGTCTACTATATCTTTTTCTCCTGCCCTGGTTAGAACTCCTGGGAGCTATTACACGCACACACACACACACACACACACACTGCCTTGGGAGAGCCCAATTTTGTATTTATTTTGGATAACTCTTTCCTCATTGAATAATTACATGATTTCCAAACCTGTCTTCACACCAGATTTATGTGGAGAGTCCCCTTAGAACTTTACATTTATTGATTTATTTGTTTCTCACAATAACCCTAGGGCCTCCTGGGTGGCACTAGCAGTAAAGAACCTGTCTGCCAACACAGGAGATGCGGGTTTGATCCCTGGGTCTGCAAGATCCCCTGGAGATGGCAATGGTAATCCACTTCAGTATTTTTGCCTGCGAAAATCGATAGACAGAGGAGCCTGATGGGCTACAATCCATGGGGTTGCAGAAGAGTCAGACACAACTCAGCAACTAAATAACAACAACTCAGTGAAGGAAGTATCCCATGTAGAAATTGTTTTTTGGAAAATGTTTGACATAACTTACTCTATTCACTGGAGAAGGCAATGGCGCCCCACTCCAGTACTCTTGCCTGGAAAATCTCATGGACGGAGGAGCCTGGTAGGCTGCAGTCCATGGGGTCGCTAAGAGTCGGACATGACTGAGCGACTTCACTTTCACTTTTCACTTTCATGCATTGGAGAAGGAAATGGCAACCCACTCCAGTGTTCTTTTTTTTTTTTTTTTTAATATGAAAAGGTACGTAGTTGCTTTATTCATAATCATCCAAAACAAGAAACAACCAGAATATCTTTCAACTGGGAATGGATAAGCAGGCTGTGGTACATTCACACAAAGGAATACTATTCAGCAATTTTAAAGGATCTGATATTGACACAAGAAACAATCTGAATGTGTCTAAAATGCATTCTGCTAAGTGGCTACATACTGAATAATTCCATTTACATGGGAAAAGGCATAATTACAGAACAGAAAACAAATCTGTGGCTGTCTGGGCTGGGAGTGGGTGGAGGGCTTGATTTCTTTGGTTAAGGAACTGGTTATAGTTACAAAAACAGACACAGAATTTGTCAAAATTCACAGACTATAGACTAGAAGGGGCGCAATTTACTGTCTATAATTAAACCTTAAAAATGAGAAAAGTAAAAAAATCAGGGAGTGATAAAGAAAGGGCTTTGGGTGGAAAGAGAGTAGTTAAAAGAAGTACTGTCGAATGAGCAGGAGAAAGGAGGTGGAAAGAGGACAGTAGAGGAGGAGGAAAT
This sequence comes from Bison bison bison, assembly GCF_000754665.1. Classification (NCBI taxonomy): domain Eukaryota; kingdom Metazoa; phylum Chordata; class Mammalia; order Artiodactyla; family Bovidae; genus Bison; species Bison bison. Next base: position 646,691 of record NW_011494962.1, on the reverse strand, counting down.
GCTGCCTAGTGTGCATTTGAAAAGTGAACAGGACTCTTCCAGGTGGGCAAGGGTGGGGAGAGCATCATCGTCCCAGGTGATGTGACTTGCAAAGGCACAGATCTGTGAGTCTGCAGTGTGGGTACAGGGTTGCCACCAGCATAAACAGTTGAGCCTCAGGAAGAAGGTGAGAGGGGATAGATCATGGCAGGCCTTAGTGGTTTTGGCCAAGGGTTTGGAACTTTTTTTTAATTTAATTTTATTTAACTTTACAATATTGTATTGGTTTTGCCATATATCAAAATGAATCTGCCACAGGTATACATGTGTTCCCCATCCTGAACCCTCCTCCCTCCTCCCTCCCCATACCATCCCTCTGGGTCTTCCCAGTGCACCAGCCCCAAGCATCTAGTATTGTGCATCGAACCTGGACTGGCGACTCGTTTCATATATGATATTATACATGTTTCAATGCCATTCTCCCAAATCATCCCACCCTCTCCCTCTCCCACAGAGTCCAAAAGACTGTTCTATACATCAGTGTCTCTTTTGCTGTCTCGTATACAGGGTTATTGTTACCATCTTTCTAAATTCCATATATATGCGTTACTATACTGTATTGGTGTTTTTCTTTCTGGCTTACTTCACTCTGTATAATAGGCTCCAGTTTCATCCACCTCATTAGAACT
>NW_011494962.1:636856-645923 GCF_000754665.1 Bison bison bison | reverse complement strand
CTGCTGATGGGCATCTAGGTTGCTTCCATGTCCTGGCTATTATAAACAGTGCTGCGATGAACATTGGGGTACACGTGTCTCTTTCAATTCTGGTTTCCTCAGTGTGTATGCCCAGCAGTGGGATTGCTGGATCATAAGGCAGTTCTATTTCCAGTTTTTTAAGGAATCTCCACACTGTTCTCCATACTGTACTAGTATGCATTCCCACCAACAGTGTAAGAGGGTTCCCTTTTCTCCACACCCTCTCCAGCATTTATTGCTTGTAGACTTTTGGATCGCAGCCATTCTGACTGGCCTGAAATGGTACCTCATAGTGGTTTTGATTTGCATTTCTCTGATAATGAGTGATGTTGAGCATCTTTTCATGTGTTTGTTAGCCATCTGTATGTGTTCTTTGGAGAAATGTCTATTTAGTTCTTTGGCCCACTTTTTGATTGGGTCATTTATTTTTCTGGAATTGAGGTGTAGGAGTTGCTTGTATATTTTTGAGATTAGTTGTTTGTCAGTTGCTTCATTTGCTATTATTTTCTCCCATTCTGAAGGCTGTCTTTTCACCTTGCTTATAGTTTCCTTTGTTGTGCAGAAGCTTTTAAGGTTAATTAGGTCTCATTTATTTATTTTTGCTTTTATTTCCAATATTCTTGGAGGTGGGTCATAGAGGATCCTACTGTGATGTATGTCGGTGAGTGTTTTGCCTATGTTTTTCTCTAGGAGTTTTTTAGTTTCTGGTCTTATGTTTAGATCTTTAATCCATTTTGAGTTTATTTTTGTGTATGGTGTTAGAAAGTGCTCTAGTTTCATTGTTTCACAAGTGATTGACCAGTTTTCCCATCACCACTTGTTAAAGAGATTGTCTTTAATTCATTGTATATTCTTGACTCCTTTGTCAAAGATAAGGTGTCCATACCTGTGTGGATTTATCTCTGGGCTTTCTATTTTGTTCCATTGATCTATATTTCTGTCTTTGTGCCAGTACTATACTGTCTTGATGACTGTGGCTTTGTAGTAGAGCCTGAAGTCAGGCAGGTTGATTCCTCCAGTTCCATTCTTCTTTCTCAAGATAGCTTTGGCTATTCGAGGTTTTTTGTATTTCCATACAAATTATGAAATTATTTGTTGTAGCTCTGTGAAGAATACTGTTGGTAGCTTGATAGGGATTGCATTGAATCTATAAATTGCTTTGGGTAGTATACTCATTTTCACTGACATCGTATATTTCTCCATCTATTAGTGTCCTCTTTGATTTCTTTCACCAGTGTTTTATAGTTTTCTATATATAGGTCTTTAGTTTCTTTAGGTAGATATATTCCTAAGTATTTTATTCTTTTTGTTGCAATGGTGAATGGAATTGTTTCCTTAATTTATCTTTCTATTTTCTCATTATTAGTGTATAGGAATGCAAGGGATTTCTGTGTGTTGATTTTATATACTGCAACTTTACTATATTCATTGATTAGTTCTAGTAATTTTCTGGTGGAGTCTTTAGGGTTTTCTATATAGAGGATCATGTCATCCACAAACAGTGAGAGTTTTACTTCTTCTTTTCCAATTTGGATTCCTTTTATTTCTTTTTCTGCTCTGACTGCTGCAGCCAAAACTTCCAAAACTATGTTGAATAGTAGTGGTGAAAGTGGGCACCCTTGTCTTGTTCCTGACTTTAGGGGAAATGCTTCCACTTTTTCACCATTGAGGATAATGTTTGCTGTGGGTTTGTCATATATAGCTTTTATTATGTTGAGGTATATTCCTTCTATTCCTGCTTTCTGGAGAGTTTTTATCATAAATGGATGTTGAATTTTGTCAAAGGCTTTCTCTGCATCTATTGAGATAATCATATGGTTTTTATTTTTCAATTTGTTAATGTGGTGTATTACATTGATTGATTTGTGGATATTGAAGAATCCTTGCATCCCTGGGATAAAGCCCACTTGGTCATGGTGTATGATCTTTTTAATGTGTTGTTGGATTCTGTTTGCTAGAATTTTGTTAAGGATTTTTGCATCTATGTTCATCAGTGATATTGGCCTGTAGTTTTCTTTTTTTGTGGGATCTTTGTCAGGTTTTGGGATTAGGGTGAGGGTGGCCTCATAGAATGAGTTTGGAAGTTTACCTTCCTCTGCAATTTTCTGGAACAGTTTGAGTAGATTAGGTGTTAGTTCTTCTCTAAATTTTTGGTAGAATTCAGCTGTTAAGCCGTTTGGACCTGGGCTTTTGTTTGCTGGAAGATTTTTGATTACAGTTTCAATTTCCGTGCTTGTGATGGGTCTGTTAAGATTTTATATTTCTTCCTGGTCCAGTTTTGGAAAGTTGTACTTTTCTAAGAACTTGTCCATTTCTTCCACATTGTCCATTTTATTGCCATATAATTGCTGATAGTAGTCTCTTATGATCCTTTGTATTTCTGTGTTGTCTGTTGTGATCTCTCCATTTTCATTTCTAATTTTATTGATTTGATTCTTCTCCCTTTGTTTCTTGATGAGTCTGGCTAATGGTTTGTCAATTTTATTTATCCTTTCAAAGAACCAGCTTTTGGTTTTGTTGATTTTTGCTATGGTCTCTTTTGTTTCTTTTGCATTTATTTCTGCCCTAATTTTTAAGATTTCTTTCCTTCTACTAACCCTGGGATTCTTCATTTCTTCCTTTTCTAGTTGCTTTAGGTGTAGAGTTAGGTTATTTATTTGACTTATTTCTTGTTTCTTGAGGTATGCCTGTATTGCTATGAACTTTCCCCTTAGGACTGCTTTTACAGTGTCCCACAGGTTTTGGGTTGTTGTGTTTTCATTTTCATTTGTTTCTATGCAAATTTTGATTTCTTTTTTTATTTCTTCTGTGATTTGTTGGTTATTCAGCAGAGTGTTGTTCAGCCTTCATATGTTGGAATTTTTAATAGTTTTTCTCCTGTAATTGAGATCTAATCTTACTGCATTGTGCTCAGAAAAGATGCTTGGAATGATTTCAATTTTTCTGAATTTACCAAGGCTAGATTTATGGCCCAGGATGTGATCTATCCTGGAGAAGGTTCCGTATGCGCTTGAGAAAAAGGTGAAATTCATTGTTTTGGGATGAAATGTCCTATAGATATCAATTAGGTCTAACTGGTCTATTATATTGTTTAAAGTTTGTGTTTCCTTGTTAATTTTCTGTTTAGTTGATCTATCCATAGGTGTGAGTGGGTATTAAAGTCTCCCACTATTATTGTGTTATTGTTAATTTCTCCTTTCATACTTGTTAGTATTTGTCTTACACATTGCGGTGCTCCTATGTTGGGTGCATATATATTTATAATTGTTATATCTTCTTCTTGGATTGATCCTTTGATCATTATGTAGTGACCTTCTTTGTCTCTTTTCACAGCCTTTGTTTTAAAGTCTATTTTATCTGATATGAGTATTGCTACTCCTGCTTTCTTTTGGTCCCTATTTGCATGGAAAATCTTTTTCCAGCCCTTCACTTTCAGTCTGTATGTGTCCCCTGTTTTGAGGTGGGTCTCTTGTAGACAACATATGTAGGGGTCTTGTTTTTGGATCCATTCAGCCAGTCTTTGTCTTTTGGTTGGGGCATTCAACCCATTTACATTTAAGGTAATTATTAATAAGTATGATCCTGTTGCCATTTACTTTATTGTTTTGGGTTCAAATTTATACACCGTTTTTGTGTTTCCTGTCTAGAGAATATCCTTTAGTATTTGTTGGAGAGCTGGTTTGGTGGTGCTGAATTCTCTCAGCTTTTGCTTGTCTGTAAAGCTTTTGATTTCTCCTTCATATTTGAGTGAGATCCTTGCTGGGTACAATAATCTGGGCTGTAGGTTATTTTCTTTCATCACTTTAAGTATGTCTTGCCATTCTCTCCTGGCTTGGAGAGTTTCTATTTAAAGATCAGCTGTTATCCTTATGGGAATTCCCTTATGTGTTATTTGTTGTTTTTCCCTTGTTGCTTTTAATATTTGTTCTTTGTGTTTGATCTTTGTTAATTTGATTAATATATGTCTTGGGGTGTTTCGCCTTGGGTTTATCCTGTTTGGGACTGTCTGGGTTTCTTGGAGTTGAGTGATTATTTCCTTCCCCATTCTTGCCTGGAGAATCCCAGGGACAGGGCAGCCTGGTGAGATGCCGTCTACGGGGTCGCACAGAGTCGGACACGATTGAAGCGACTTAGCAGCAGCAGTAGCAGCAGTCTATTCATTGATCTTGTTTGGATGAGCTGTCATTATCTTTACAGAACTTTTCTTTAACATTTTTCCCCATAATTTTGTCAATTACAGTCTAGGTTTTCCTGCTCTGGTAGCAACTCTTATGTATTTTTCTACTCTTGGGCCTCTGCTCCAGGAAGCTATGATTCTACTTATCCGTCTCTTCAATTTTATGGTATGGTGATTTGCCCTGTGACCGCGGTTCTCTGATGGATATAAGAAGGGTTGCTTACTTTTAGTTTTTTTTTTTTTTTTCTTAAACTTGTTGTGTGAATGGGCATGATCATGTCTAGACTCCTTACATGTCAGACTAAAAACCACAAATATGTAATTTATTGTGTAATCTTAAAAGATAAAGGCAAAAGGAGAAGTGGACAGCAGAGGATAAGATGGTTAGATAGCATCACTGACTCAGTGAACATGAATTTGTGCAAACTCTGGGAAACAGTGAAGGACAGAGGAGCTTGGTATGCTATAGTCCATGGGGTTGCAAAGAGTTGGACATGACTGAGCGACTGAACAACAACAACTACCATTTCTGTGATTAAGCATGCTCATTGATTGACTGGCTGGATAATGAATAAGTAAGTGAATACAGTAGGAGTTAAGTAAAAAAAGAAGCAACTAGAGTCATATATGACAACATGTTTTTATTCCCTTAAAAATATAAAATGAATCCAGAAAATAATCACTTTAGCTTTTTTTTTTTTTTTAATATGTAGGATTCCTCAGCAAATAGTCTCTAAAATTCTGAGATTTCTATGTAGAAAATTTAATGCTATATGTTCTTGAGAATAAGCACTTAGAGGGTAAGACAAGCAACACTGGATAAAGGTAAAAGTTCATCCATACAACACAGTTGAGGATTAGGCCTCAGCTGATGAAGGTGAAAGTGGAGAGTGAAAATGTTGGCTTAAAGCTCAACATTCAGAAAACGAAGATCATGGCATCTGGTCCCATCACTTCATGGCAAATAGATAGGGAAACAGTGGAAACAGTGTCAGACTTTATTTTTTGGGGCTCCAAAATCACTGCAGATGGTGACTGCAGCCATGAGATTAAAAGACATTTACTCCTTGGAAGGAAAGTTATGACCCACCTAGACAGCATATTAAAAAGCAGAGACATTACTTTGCCAACAAAGGTCCGGCTAGTCAGGGCTGTGGTTTTTCCTGTGGTCGTGTATGGATGTGAGAGTTGGACTGTGAAGAAGGCTGAGCGCCAAAGAATTGATGCTTTTGAACTGTGGTGTTGGAGAAGACTTGAGAGTCCCTTGGACTCAAGGAGGTCCAGCCAATCCATTCTGAAGGAGATCAGCCCTGGGATTTCTTTGGAAGGAATGATGCTAAAGCTGAAACTCCAGTACTTTGGCCACCTCATGCAAAGAGTTGACTCATTGGAAAAGACTCTGATGCTGGAAGGGATTGGGGGCAGGAGGAAAAGGGGACGACAGAGGATGAGATGGCTGGATGGCATCACTGACTTGATGGACGTGAGTCTGAGTGAACACCGGGAGTTGGCGTTGGACAGGGAGGCCTGGCGTGCTGCGATCCATAGGGTCTCAAAGAGTCGGACACGACTGAGTGACTGAACTGAACTGAACTGAATCCTATAGGGAGGAGAAGGCAATGGCACCCTACTCCAGTACTCTTGCCTGGAAAATCCCATGGACCGAGGAGCCTGGTAGGCTGCAGTCCATGGGGTCACGAAGAGTTGGACATGAATGAGCGACTTCACTTTCACTTTTCACTTTCATGCATTGGAGAAGGAAATGGCAACCAACTTCAGTGTTCTTGCCTGAAGAATCCCAGGGACGGGGGAGCCCGGTGGGTTTCCGTCTTTGGGGTTGCACAGAGTCAGACAATGACTGATGCGACTTAGCAGCAGTAGCAATCCTATAAGGAACTCTGGAGCTAAGCTGGTCCTTCAAATTTGCATCTCTGGAAGCCAGAAGGCTGAATCTTTATACCCCACACCTGTTACCTTGTCCATTCATTTGATGTAGGCTGTCCCTGAGAAGGGTGACTCACTTTGGCAGACAGCAATTCCCAGAAAAAGACAGCATAGAATTCAGTTGCTAACATTCTCAGTAGCTTGGGAAGTACATCAGTCCTGATTGGAGAATCTTGGTAGCAAACCAGAGTACTTGCTGTACTCACTGCTTGATTTGCTTGATTAGTATGTGACTTTCCTTTACCAGCCCCTCCAGTGTTCTATCCAGTCTCTTTTCTTGATGAAACTCACAAAAAATTAGTGGGACAAACTACACTCCCAATCGTTGCAGCCTGTCCTGAAACTGCAACTAATATTCATCACCTTCCTATCCCACTACAATTCTAGTTCCATGACCCTTGACAACACCTTGAACTAGACCAGACATTTCACCTGGCAGGGTGACCAAGATACTCATCACTAAGGGGTTTAAGCCCCTGGATATAATACCCCATTTCTACTGAACTTACCTATTTTCTGTCAAAACTTAACAGGGGACTATCAAGAGATATCTAGTGGATCAGCTTGGAGTCAAATACATTCTTCACTTCCAGCCTTAGGCAACAGCCCTACATTCTCCTGATAACCAGGATTAATGAGTCCTGTTAGGACTGTGACTCATTTTCTTTCCTGCTGGGCTCCTGGCATAAGAAATCCAGAGGAGCAGACATAGCTTAAAATTTAATGAGATTCTCACCGTGTTGCCTGAGTTTGCACTCAGGAAACCAGAGCTTCTGACAGATCCTAAAATGGTGAGGACATAAGCACAAATTCCCCTTTTACTAGCATAATCATGCATTTCAGAAAAGGAAATAATCAGACCTTTCAGAAAATACTAGTCTCTGGCTCTGAACCTATACTAATTCCAGGAGACCCATAACATCATTGTGACCCACCAGACAGAGTAGGAGCTTAGGGAGGTTAGGTGATCAGTGGAGTTTTAGCTTAGGTCCATCTCACTGTGGGCCCAGTGTTTCCCCAAAATCCATTCTGTGGTTATTTCCATTTCCAGAATGTACAATTGGAATAGATCGGCTGGCAGAATTCCCCCTTACCAGGCATTTGGTCCTGTCCAAAACATCCATAAGACCCATACTGAAAGGTCTTTAATACTTGGTCTTTGATACTTGGTCATACTGAAAGGTCTTTGATACCTGGTCATATTTGGTCTTGTCTAAAACCATTTTTTTCAGTCCAGTGTTTCTCATGATGTACTCTGCATATAAGTTAAATAAGCAGGGTGACAATATACAGCCTTGACGTACTCCTTTTCCTATTTGGAACCAGTCTGTTGTTCCATGTCCAGTTCTAACTGTTGCTTCCTGACCTGCATATAGGTTTCTCAAGAGGCAGGTCAGGTGGTCTGGTATTCCCATCTCTTTCAGAATTTTCCACAGTTTATTGTGATGCACACAGTCAAAGGCTTTGGCATAGTCAATAAAGCAGAAATTGATGTTTTTCTGGAACTCTCTTGCTTTTTTGATGATCCAGAGAATGTTGGCAATTTGATATCTGGTTCCTCTGCCTTTTCTAAAACCAGCTTGAACATCTGGAAGTTCACGGTTCACATATTGCTGAAGCCTGGCTTGGAGAATTTTGAGCATTACTTTACTAGCATGTGAGATGAGTGCAATTGTGTGGTAGTTTAAGCATTCTTTGGCATAGCCTTTGGGATTGGAATGAAAACTGCTCTTTTCCAGTCCTGTGGCCACTGCTGAGTTTTCCAAATTTGCTGGCATATTGAGTGCAGCACTTTCACAGCATCGTCTTTCAGGATTTGGAATAGCTCAACTGGAATTCTATCACCTCCACTAGCTTTGTTTGTAGTGATGCTTTCTAAGGCCCATTTGACTTCACATTCCAGGATGTCTGGCTCTAGGTCAGTGATCACACCATCATGATTATCTGGGTTGTGAAGATCTGTTTTGTACAGTTCTTCTGTGTATTCTTGTCATCTCTTCTTAATATCTTCTGCTTCTGTTAGGTCCATACCATTTCTGTCCTTTATCGAGCCCATCTTTGCATGAAATATTCCTTTGGTATCCCTGATTTTCTTGAAGAGGTCTCTAGTCTTTCCCATTCTATTGTTTTCCTCTATTTGTTTGCATTGATCCCTGAGGAAGGCTTTCTTATCTCTTCTTGCTATTCTTTGGAACTCTGCATTCAGATGTTTATATCTTTCCTTTTCTCCTTTGCTTTTCACTTCTCTTCTTTTCACAGCTATTTGTAAGGCCTCCCCAGATAGCCATTTGGCTTTTTTGCATTTCTTTTACATGGGGATGGTCTTGATCCCTGTCTCCTGTACAATGTCACGAACCTCATTCCATAGTTCATCAGGCACTCTATCTATCAGATCTAGGCCCTTAAATCTATTTCTCACTTCCACTGTATAATCATAAGGGATTTGATTTAGGTCATACCTGAATGGTCTAGTGGTTTTCCCTACTTTCTTCAATTTCAGAAATATCAATGGTCTAGTGGTTTTCCCTACTTTCTTCAATTTCAGAAATATCAATAACCTCAGATATGCAGATGACACCACCCTTATGGCAGAAAGTGAAGAGGAACTCAAAAGCCTCTTGATGAAAGTGAAAGTGGAGAGTGAAAAAGTTGGCTTAACGCTCAACATTCAGAAAACGAAGATCATGGCATCCAGTCCCCTCACTTCATGGGAAATAGATAGAGAAACAGTGGAAACAGTGTCAGACTTTATTTTTCCGGGCTCCAAAATCACTGCAGATGGTGACTGCAGCCATGAAATTAAAAGACGCTTACTCCTTGGAAGGAAAGTTACAACCAACCTAGATAGCATATTCAAAAGCAGAGACATTACTTTGCCAACAAAGGTTCGTCTAGTCAAGGCTATGGTTTTTCCTGTGGTCATGT
>NW_011494962.1:631765-636756 GCF_000754665.1 Bison bison bison | reverse complement strand
GTCCGGCCAGTCCATTCTGAAGGAGATCAGCCATGGGATTTCTTTGGAAGGAATGATGCCAAAGCTGAAACTCCAGTACTTTGGCCCCCTCATGCGAAGAGTTGACTCATTGGAAAAGACTCTCATGCTGGAGGGATTGGGGGCAGGAAGAGAAGGGGACGACAGAGGATGAGATGGCTGGATGGCATCACTGACTTGATGGACATGAGTCTCAGTGAACTCTGGGAGTTGGTGTTGGACAGGGAGGCCTGGCGTGCTGCGATTCATGGGGTCGCAAAGAGTCGGACATGACTGAGTGACTGATTTGATCTGATCTGATCTGAAAACCATTTGGCATGAACAAAATATGTTCATGGGCTTTTTGAGTAGCTCAGCTGGTAAAGAATCCATTTGCAGTGCAAGAGACCTCAGTTCCATTCCTGGGTCCAGAAGTTCCTCTGGAGAAGAGATAGTCTACCCACTCCAGTATTCATGGGCTTTCCTGGTAAAGGATCCACCCACAATATGGGAGACCTGGGTTTGATCCCTGGGTTAGGAAGATCCCCTGGAGGAGGGCATGGAAACCCACTCCAGTGTTCTTGTCTGGAGACTCCCCAAGGACAAAGGAGCCTGGTGCACTACACATGGGGTCACAAAGAGTTGGACATGACTAAGCACAGCACCGCACAAATATGGTCATGGACATTTCGGATAGGAGGAAAATGTCAAGAAACTTTTTGCATGGACCAGATGTCTCATGGACCTTTTGGCAAGGATCCAATGTGTGCTAATCTCCTGACCTGCAAAGCTATTTCTGGGACTTTCGGTATACTGACCCTAGCCATCAATGTGCATACTCCCTGGTATGGTTTTCTTCTAGATCCCTTAGTATATTTTTTGTTTTTAGAGAAACTAGGTGTTCCTTGGCCCTTTTAGGCTATCCTGTACCTGTGTATCAGGGTGTAGAGGTGAGGCTTTCCTTTAAAAAAAAATTATTTATCTATTTGTATGGGTTCTCAGTCACCTGACATGGGATCTACATTATATCATGCAGGATCTTTCCTGGCAGTGCATGGACCATCTAGTTATGGCATGTGGGCTTCTCTCTAGTTGTGGTGCATGGCTCCAGAGCATGCAGGCTCAGTAGTTGTGGTGCATGGGCTTAAATGTTCTGCAGCATGTGGAATGGGTGGCTCAATGGTAAAGAATCCACCTGCAATACAGGAGACGCAGGTTAGAGCCCCTGGAGGAAGAAATGGCAATCCACTTCAATATTCCTGCCTGGAAAATTCCCATGGACAGAGGAGCTTGGCAGGCTACAGTTTGTGGGGTTGCAAAAGAGTCAGACATGACTTTGGCAACCAAACGAATGTGGGATTTTAGTTCTCCAACCAGGTATTGAACCCATGTCCCCTGTGTTGGAAGGTGGATTCTTAACCACTGAACTACCAGGGAAGTCCTGGGGTGGGGCTTTGCTCTCCCTCTCTCTGTGCATGTGTGATCTCCCAGCTAAGCAAATCTCTCTATCAAGACCTCTGCCAAGACACATACAGAATATCTATGCCAAGTCACTGCTGTACACTAGTGAGAGTTTGAGGGCCGTGTCCTTTCTGTTATTTTTTTTCCTTGAGAGATTTTCTCCAAGAAACTCCATGTTATATTTGCACCATGTTAATTTGTGCCCCATTGCACAATACTAATAATACCCAAACACAATTTTAAAAAACACTTTCTGTGGTCCGTAGATTCAGAGAAATGAGAAAGGGAAGAGACAAGAGGAAGAAAAATGCTCTCTGTTCTTCTCTGAGGTCATGTATAGCAGCTCATTTCCGGAGCTGTGAGTGACTGGTACTGTGGATTTAAAAAACAGAAGTTTAAAGATATGTTTAAACTTTGGCTTATAAACAGAGATCGAAATCACAGCTGTTTATCATCCAACTCTATTACTTTGTCCTCTCCTTTTTTCCAGTTTGTTGGGCTTTCTTTGCATAACATCAATGTCTGAAGAAGTTACTTATGCAGATCTAAAATTCCAGGACTCCAGTCAGACAGAAAATATCCAGAAATTTGACAAATTTGAGAAAGAAGGTAAGATTTTGAGCTATAGATGTGTTGTAAGGTGGTCAGGGTGTACAAAGTGGCAGAAGCGTTAAGAGTAGGTTCCGCTTGGATGTTAGTGAATTGGCAATGATTTCTCTATTTGAATTTTAATTAAGCATCTTAATTTTATCCAAACTACCAAAAATGTCCATACAAAATGACTGTAAAGTTTTTTTAAGGCAATGATCAAGGTACTGGACACTTAATCTTTTACAAATTTTCTGGGTTTTTTTTTCATATCATAATCAAGATAATTATGATAGGATAATATTTTCATATGACTGGATTGTGCAACATTTTTCCCCCATGAAAGGAAACTATGGAACAATGAACATGTGCTGTCCAAGAAAGTCAAGGCTTTGTACCTTCTTTTTCTAAATAAATGCTAGTGTGTATGTGTGTGTGTTTGGGGCACAAGATACCAGAGAGACAGAGAGAGAGACAGAGAGGAACTTTAGAGGATGTCATTTGAATTTTTTTTTTTTTTTTACCAAACTGAGTCTATATTAATCTCTAAAATTGTTTCTACTTCTTTTGGAGATCTTTTCCCAATTTAGTAAAATAATAGAAGGGGTTAAATTAAATGAAAGGATATATCAAGTATTAAAGGAAGAAAAGAGATAAAGAAATATCAGAAGAGACACATTCAAATCCATCCTGTGCTAGGAAGTTTGATATTTTTTAATCCTAATTTATTTATGAGATAAATGGACTACTTGTGTTTACTTTCTATACTGTAATTTCCATCTTATTCACAATTATGTATTTCTCCAATTGTATGTAGCTTCCACCTCCTGGCTTTTTGTCTTTTGGATGAAATCTGTCCCAGAATATGCAAACTTAAAATCAGTGTGCATAAATTAAACAGTAGATATGGATAACACGAAAAGTTGGTAGAAGCAGTGAAATTAGGAGAGAGAACCAATAGAAAAATTCTCATATAGTCTTTAAGTGTTCTCCCTCTCCCCAAAATGTAGTATTCTTTGAAGTTCTAACTTTATTGCGAACAGCATTTTCATTGTTGAATCTTGGGTCCATTTATCATTAGCATTGTAAATCCTGAGAAGGGATAACACCTTAATTCTGTGGCCTTTTCCTCTAATACAAACTTTTTTTTTTAAGGACAGGAAGTTAAGGATTTTACAATACTTTCTGCCAACTTCCTTGTTGGTATTTCTCCTTTTATATGGTTTGAGAGGAATAGAACATATCATGAACTTAATATACCATAATTGCTCTTAACATATCTCATCACATTCTATCTCATTTTCTGTCCTACTAATTGTCCTTATTCTAAATTTCCACTTCAGAAATTCTTTGACTCCAAAAAAATCTTGAATCCATGTCTTGTTGGCTTTCTCAATTTTGTCTAAGTTTCTCATTATTCAGCTTAAAGCTTATACTGTATAATATAAACTTTGTATTATTTAACATCTATCCCTTAGTCTCATATGCTCCCTCCCTGTGCTTTTTCCTTGAAAAATTCCAGTTCTTAAATATCTACCCACTTTGTGCCCCATCTGAGCAGCTGAACATTGCCACATAAAAATGCACAAACTCTCAAACCCAGCTTACTCTCATTTGCCAATATATGTATATGTGTGTTCAGTATTGTCCAACTTTGTAGCCTCTGTGCAACTCTATGGGCTGTAACCCACCAGGCTCCTCTGTTCATGGGATTTTCCCAGGTAAGAAGAGTGAAGTGGGTTGCCATTTCCTTCTCCAGGGAATCTTCCTGACCCAGGAGTTGAACCCATATCGCCTGTGTCTCCTGCATTGCAAGCAGATTCTTTATCGCTAACCCACTGGGTATGTCCATTTCATTTGACAAGCTTTGCTTCTATTTCATTCTATCCCTTTTCTTTCTACTACAAAATTTTCTATTCTGCTTTATTTTGACTCATACTCTCTGTTTCACTTCTAGATGATATTTACAATATCCTGTTTCTCTCATCAAAAACCAAATCTTTTCATTTGGTTCTAAATTTCAATCCAAGTATCCTTCTCAAACACATTTCTTCAACAATTTTCAACTTTCTCTCTTGCTTTATTATTCTCTCTCCTTCCTTTAGTTCATTACCCCTTTCTGGTACAGCGACATACTTTTTGGTGGCCATGGTGGTTTAGTCACTAAGCTGTCTCCAACTCTTTGCAACCCCTGAACTGTAGCCCACCTGGCTCCTCTGTCCATGGGATTGTCCAGACAAGAGTACTGGAGTGGGTTGCCATATACTACCCCTATTTTAACAAAAAATAATCCTCACTTGACCACTTAAGTCTCTCCATTTTCCCTCCATTTCTTCATCTCCTTCCACAACTCAACTTGTTGAACCCATTGTCTTTGGTCACAGACTCCTAGTTATCCCTCTCTCTCTTCTCATCTAACTCTACTAGGTTTCTGCTCTCAGTGTTCCATGCGGATTATCCTTGTTTCAGTCATGGATGACCTCATCCCTGACCCATTGTGACAGTCACATCTCTGCTCTAATCTGTCTCCTGACTTCTCCTTTGACCACTTCTAATATCATTTCTCTTGGAAACAGTGTCAGGCTTTATTTTGGGGGGCTCCAAAATCACTGCAGATGGTGACTGCAGCCATGAAATTAAAAGATGCTTACTCCTTGGAAGGAAAGTTATGACCAACCTAGATAGTATATTCAAAAGCAGAGACATTACTTTGCCAACAAAGGTCTGGCTAGTCAAGGCTATGGTTTTTCCAGTGGTCATGTATGGATGTGAGAGTTGGACTGTGAAGAAAGCTGAGTGCTGAAGAACTGATGCTTTTGAACTGTGGTGTTGGAGAAGACTCTTGAGAGTCCCTTGGACTGCAAGGAGATCCAACCAGTCCAATCTAAAGGAGATCAGTCCTGGGTGTTCTTTGGAAGGAATGATGCTAAAGCTGAAACTCCAGT
>NW_011494962.1:612442-631421 GCF_000754665.1 Bison bison bison | reverse complement strand
TCAGTTTCAAACCTATGCATACCATTTAACAGTTAGAGATATCTCTCAGCTCTCTCATAATTAAAATTTGTCTCCTGTGAAAGCAGGGGCTGGTATGTCTTGCTCACTTTTGTATTGTTAGTATCCAGACTACTGTCCAGTGTACAGATATATTCAATAACTATTGATTAACTGAATATATAAATAAATTAGAAAAAGCATGTAAAAATAATAGCACTTGAAGTCATGTTTCTGACCTTAGAAATGATCTTGACTATGTAATCCTTTCACTGTTAACTATTGTCCAAGGTCTAAAAACATTGTTTCACATTTCATTTTCAATTCTCTCTCTATTTCACAGTATCATGGTATCACCAACTGTGATATGAAGGACATAGGTACAGTATAGTAAGTATAGTAAGGTTATGTTATCTCTGAATTATATTTTCAAGAAATATCTAGTATCCATTTATACAAGTAATGATTATTGAAATCACATAGTAATTTAATAGCAATTAATTTATAATATAAAGTTTATAATTTCTTGAGTTTTTTTTTAATAGGGAAATGATCTTTTCAACAAATGTTCACAGTTCAACAAAAAAGAAATATTCAATCAAAGTTTGCTGCTCAAAGCATGAAAAAATTCTGAGGAAACTATTCAGTCTGACCTAAGAACTGGCTGATGGGAGAACACCCAGGACATTACAGGGACACTTTCTCATGTATGTTCCACAGCCAAACTCTCAGTATTTTCTGGGGAAAACATAGACAAAGGAAATTATTTTCTCTGATACCCCACATTTGTCAACTCAAGGAAGGAATGCTTAAATTGACCTTGCTGTTAGCCGCTTGCTGCTCAGTTTCCCCAGTTTTGTACAGACAAGATATATCTTTTTCAGATTAATTGGTCTTCTCACTTCTTTTTCTTTCTCTTTTTCATAGATTTACTATTTATTTTTATTGGAGTGAAATTGCTTCCACTGTGGTGTTAGTTTCAGGTGTAAAGCCAAGTGAATCAGAAATACATGTACATATGGTCCTTTTTTGGATTTCCTTTCCCCTTTGTTGTTGTTTAGTCACTCAGTCATGTCTGACTCTTTTTTGACCCCGTGGACTGTAGCCACCAGGCTCCTCTGACCATGGTATTTCCCAGGCAAGTATACTGGAGTGGGCTGCCATTTCCTTCTCCAGGGGATTGTCTCAACCCAGGGATTGAATCATGACTCCTCACGCATCTCCTGCTCGGCAGGCAGAGTTTTTACCATTTGGCCACCTGGGAAGCCCTTTCTTTCCCCTTTAGGTCAGTACCTTCTCACTGGTTTTTCATCCCCATTTTTGCTTCTGTTTCTCAAATCAGCCTATCAATCCCAAGCTTCTGCTTTGAAAACCAGTTTGCATGCAAAACAATTAACAAAATGTTTTTTGACTTCTTCTTGACTTACTTGGTCTTTAAAAAGTTATTTTTAAATGCCTTTGAGTTTCTAGTAAAACACATTCCTTTACCACAGACCTATGAGGAAAGAAATAAAGACAACATAAATGAACACATGAATCGAATTAAAATGTACACCGTTCTAAGTGTCTTTACTAATTTTGCTTCCCACAGACCCACCTGTTCCTTCCCACGTATGGCGTCAAGGAGCCTTGGCTCTGACTCTTCTGTGCCTTCTGCTGCTGATTGGCCTGGGAGTCTTTGGAGCCATATGTATGTATTCCCTATGTTTTTACTGCCAGGGAAAACACTTAGAAGTGAGTTTTGCTCTTTAAATCGAAGCCTTGGAATAGATGATATGTCCACAAAGGGACTTAAAACTAGGCAGTTACAACACGGTACTTACTCTCTTTCTAAAATTTTACAATTAAAAATTTTTTAAATGTAAAATTTTATTTTTAATTGGAGGATACTTGTTTTACAATATTATGTTGGTTTCTGCTATACAACAGGGTTAATCAGCTATATGTATGCATGTATCCCCTCCGTCTTGAACCTCCCTTCCAATGCCTCATCCCTCCCCTCTAGGTTAGCACAGAGCATCGGTTGAGTTCCCCATGTTATATATAGCACTTATATGTAAATACCTGTTTATTTTACATATGGGAATGTATATGTTTCAATGCTACTCTCTCAATTCATCCCACCCTTTCCTTCCCCAGGTGTGCCCACAAGTCTGTTCTCTATATCTGCGCCTCTATTCTTGTCCTCTAAATAGGGTCATATGTATTCAGTCTCTTTCCCTTACTTCTGTGAAATAACTGCTTCCCTAGACATTTAATGTTCTTAATTCAGCGGAAAGGAGATGATGGTTGTACTGAGAGACTGCAGTTTTTTTTTTGTTTGTTTGTTTTGTTTTTATCATTTCTCTTTTCTTCAAATGTGACATTCACATATCAGATTTAAAAACTTTGAAGACAGGCATGGAAAAATTGAATAAGCTACAAAATTTCAAAGAAGAACTTCAAAGAAATCTGTCTCTACAACTCATGCAGAACACAAATAGTTCCCAGAAAATCAGGAACCTTTCTATAAAACTTGAAGAAATAGCCACCAAATTATGTCGTGAGTTATATACAAAAAACAAAGGTAATCCATTATTTCTTTCTGAATTATTTATTAGACAATGAACTAAACCTTGGAGTCACTTGATCACTTCACCAAAAGCTAGCAGCCTTTCCCAGGAAACTATTATTTGGAAGAAAGAATTAAATGTGGGTGATTGAAGACCCATTGATGTTTCTGTGCAGTTAGAAGAAAAACAGAAAAATAACTATAATTCCCAAATTATCAGGAGATGATACTTACTGAATAAGATGGTCTGCAGTTTCTATATTCTGACGTTTACCACTACTATTTTGGGCATGGAAGTCAATAGAATATAGAGAGGAAAGGATAGATCACCTCTTTAATTTATTTTCCTGTGGGGTTCAGTGGCAAAGAATCCACCTGCAATGCAGGAAGTGTGAATTCCATCCCTGGGTAGAGAAGATCCCCTGAAGAGAAAATGGCAACCCACTCCAGCATTCTTGTGGGGAAAATCCCATGGACAGAAGAGCCTGGCAGGCTACAGTCCATGGGGTTGCAAAAAGTCAGACACAGCTGAGCATGCATAAGGCACATCTGAGCACTATATGATTTTTGGCTACACTGAGTCTTTGCTGCTGTGTGCAGTCTTTCTCTAGTTGTGACAAACAGGGGCTAGACTCTAGTTGTGGTGCATAGGCTTCTCACTGCAGTGGCTTCTTATTGTGGAGCCTGGGCTTCAGTAGTTGGTGCACGGGCTTAGCTGCTCCATGGCATATGGAATCTTCCAGGACCAGGAATTGAACCCATGTCTCCAGCATTTGAAGTTGGATTCTTAAACATTGGACCACCAGGGAAATCAGATCACCTCTTTATGTTTTTTAAAAAGAAGAGCAATAGAAGATATATCACCTTTTTATAGATGACCTTGTTCCTAAATGTCACTCAATGTTTGATAAGAGTTAATAGAAAAAAAAAATTCAAGTTTAGTCTTACCTTTGGAATTGGGAGGCATTAGTCTTTTAATATCTCTAACAGTTTCTATAGTTATTATAACTAAAACATATTGTCATCTTAAGAAGTCTCCCGAATATTCAAAAAGTCAAAGAGCTGGAAATGCTCTAGTTGGAAAAGGCAGTATGTCTTGTGATTGGCCTTTATTGCCATGTAGAAATACACAAAATGACAAAGTGAAATAAGAAGATTAATTAGTTGCTAATCAGGGCTCCTGAGACTGGAAAATAGACTGAAATCCAAGTGTTTAATTTCAAATGTGTTCAAATTATGTTTCGGACACATTGTGGTTGTATATGGGAGCCTGGAATACAAGATTTATTTTCTTCACTTTTGGTGTTAGAAGAAGAAAGACAAGTAAATATGCTTTATTTTTTTAAACCGAGAGGACAATGGGAATAATAAGAATTATGAAGATATCTACACAACCAAATGAAAGTATGCTCTTCTTCCAGAGCACAAATGTAAACCTTGTCCAGAGGAGTGGATGTGGCATGATGACAAATGCTACCTTCTACATGCCTACCAACGTCAGGAAACGTGGCAAAAGAGTGATGAGATTTGTTCTGACTACAATGCCAGCCTGTTGACGATTAAAAGCAAAAGTGTGTTGGTAAGATCACATGGATCTCTGCCTGTAAGGGAAGAAGTCACTTTCCCCAACATAGAATAGAGGGGGAAGACATGTTGGGGAAGATTTGTATTAGTCCAGACATGAATCTGGCTTATTTTAGTTGGGGTATGAGGTGAACGGAACTTAGTATACTCATATCACGATACCAAGTCAAGACAGGCCATGTGAAACTTTAGCTTAGCACCTTAGCATCAGTGGATTCTCAGAGGCTGATGGGCAGATGGTAGATGTGGAGTCCCCAGAATCTTTAGGTCTGTGAATATTTCCAAACTAGAACTTTAGAATCAATTCTCAGGACATAGGTTTGAGCATTTATCTAAAAACAGAAGATTTGTAATTATTTCTGAGTTTTACCAATTCTGTAAAATCACACAGAAGGAGGTTCACCGTTTCCACCCTTTTGCATTTGCATTTTTTTAACTAAGAGGAAAAGGCTACATATACTAGAATAATGATGCTTTCGAACTGTGGTGTTGAAGACTTGAGAGTCGCTTGGACTGCAAGGTGATCCAACAAGTCAAACCTCAAGGAAACCAACCCTGAATATTCATTGGAAGGATTGATGCTGAGGTGGAAGCTCCAATACTTTGGCCACCTGATGCAAAGAGCCAACTCATTAGAAAAGACCCTGATGCTGGGAAAGATTGAAGGCAGGAGAAGAAGGGAAAGACAGGATGAGATGGTTGGATGGCATCACCTACTTGATGGACATGAGTTTAAACAAACTCTGGGAGATAGCAAAGGACAGGAAGGCCTGGTGTGCTGCAGTCCATGGGATCACAAAGAGTCAGATGTGACTGAGCAACTGAACAAAAGAATTAAGATTAGGTGGCAAACGGGAATCCCCTGGAGGTCCAGTAGTTTAAAGACTTGGCTCCTTCACTGCTATGGTCCCAGGTTCAATCCTTGGTTGGGGAACTAAGATTCCACAAGTTGTGTGGCACATCAGGGCCAAATAAGTAAATAAAAGAGAGATGGCAAAGGCAAGTGCCAAGCAGATATATTGCACTGAGTTCCTGGGTCCCAGGAAAAGGGAATTCTCTGAAAGATTTAGTTATTTATTTATCTTATTTTTTTCTAATATTTAAATTATATCTCTATATTTTGGAGAATATAAAGAATCCCATGGAAAGAGGAGTCTGGTGGGCTATAGTTCATGGGGTCTCAAAGAGCTGGACACAACTGAGCGACTAACACACACACACACACACACACACACATTTGGACTTCCCTGGTGGCTCAGCAGTAAAGACTCCACCTGCCAATGCAGATGTGGGTTTGACCCCTGAGTGGAAAAGATCCCCTAGAGTAGGAATGGCAATCCACTCCTGTATTCATTCTTGCCTGGAGAACTCCATGGACAGAGGAACCTGGTGGGCTATAGTCTGTGGAGTCGCAAAAGTGTAGGGCATTACTTAGCAACTAAACAATAACAACAACAACAACTCTCTAGAGTTTACTTATTCATTGGCATTTGTGGTTTTTCAGATAGTAATCCCATATTTATTTTAAAACAAAAATATATTTTTTTCAAAAGTCTCAGCTTCCTTACTGTCAGAATTCTTTTTCTTCTTTATAAAAGGGGGGAAATCAATCTAGTTTCTGCCTAGTCTTATTATTTTCAAATGATCCATTCATAGTTATTTGCTTACCAAATGACTGGCATATAAGAAAAGAAAAGAAAAAAAAAAACAAAACTATTACTTTGGCTACATATCTCTGAACTGGATTTGAATTCTAATCTATAACCATTCTCCTCTGACCTTATTACATTTTTCTCATACTCATGTTTCTCTTAACTTGGGTTTTTTGACGATGAACCATCTCTTCACCCCCAGATAATAACTGAGATATAAATGTTGAAAGACATCTCTCAGTAAGGGGCACTCTGTCTCAGTTTTTTTTTGATGGCATAGAAAATAGTAGAAAAGTGTCAAAGATGTCACCTTGACATAGTAATTTGTAAGAAATTACACTGTGAGGTAATTTACAGAAAAGGGAGACAATGATTTTAAAAGCCACCTTTGTTTCCTATAGGAATTTATAAAATCTCTGAAGTTAAGTAACTATTGGTTGAGATTATCTCCCAGGAAAGATAACACAAAATACAGAAACTTGGATACAATTTTCCCCCTCAACTGGTAAGTCTTTATTCTTGTTGAATTTTAATAGCTGGTTTCAGTAAAGGTGAATTTTCTCAGGGGCACTGTAGCTTCTACTGAAATTGTATCCTCAAAGAACCCTTTCCATCAGACTTCTATGATGTGTTTAATAATGAGAAAATTATTGCAAAGGGCTTCCCATTATCTTGACAACTACAAGCCAAATAAGGAAGGATTTCTGTGAATAATGCTTTTATCTAAGAAAACTATAGAAGCCAAC
Source organism: Bison bison bison (assembly GCF_000754665.1). NCBI lineage: Eukaryota > Metazoa > Chordata > Mammalia > Artiodactyla > Bovidae > Bison > Bison bison. Next base: position 624,891 of record NW_011494962.1, on the reverse strand, counting down.
ACAATTCACTGGGCTTGAATATGTACTTAAAATTGTGCAATGCTAGGATTCTAAAACAAGTGAAAGAGGATGCACAGACAAATTAATTCAACAGATGAAAAGAATAAAATGTGTAAATGCTTCAGTAATAATACTCAGAATAACAAAAAATAGATTTTATCTTTGAAATTTATGTTATAACTGAAATTTGAAGTAGACATTTTTGAATAAAAAATTTAGAGATTGACTAGAAGAGCACTTCTGGTAAAGAGAATAAACTGAACATGGGCATGATATAAAAAAATATTTTGTTGCACAACATAGTAAGAAATTGGTTATAAATATGCCAGTATAAATGGACTCATATGTTGTATTTGTTCTGCTTATAATGGGGTGGGGTCAAGGCGTATATAAAAAGAATGCCAAAATTCATTTGTGTTTTATAATTCCTTAAATTTAGGAAGCAGGCAGGATTCAACTAAAGAAAGAAACAACAGCCTCAAACTGCTAGATGTTGTTTAGTCGCTAAGTTGTGTCTGACTCTTTGAGACCCCATGGACTGTAGTCTACCAGGCTCCTGGATTTCCCAGGCAAGGATACTAGAGTGGGTTCCCATGCACTACTCCAAGGGATCTTCCCAACTCAGGGATTGAACCCAGGTTGCCTGCATTACAGGTAGATTCTTTATTACTGAACCATCGGGGAAGCCCACTGGATGCCCTTACAATCTCACAAACTTATACAAATTTGTTTGTTGAGGACACATGAAGCTGAAGTGAACTCAATACATATGTGCTGGGGTGCTGCCATTCTGAATCTAAACCCTGAGATTCCTCCGTATACATGACGTTGGGCAAGGCAGCAAATAGAATCTTTGGTTGTGTTTTGATTATTGTTTTGTTGTGTCCTGCTTGTTTTTTTCCATCAGATAGAAATAGTATGGTAGGAATATGGGTCATAAAGATACTGCAGCTCCATCTTTGTCAGTCTGCAATGACAGCACAGAATAGGGGATATGCTTAGTTGCTTAGTCCTGTCCAACTCTTTATGATCCTATGGACTCTAGCCCGCCAGGCTCCTCCATTCATGGGAATTCTTCAGGCAAGAATACTGGAGTGGGTTGCCATTCCCTCCTCTGAACAGGGGATAGGATCTGCACAAAGGAGAGAAAGATGTATATTCTAAAGGTCTCATTTGGAGTGAAATTCTAGAAGTAAAGGTAGTGTGAGCATAAAGGGACAGTATAGATGTAATCTTGTTTCAAAAGCTAGAGTTTCCTTGTGTTTATTTATAATTATTGCTAATGGGAAAGTAAACTATAATGGGATGGAAAACGCAGTAGCTATTTCAAATCACAAAAAAATAATATAGAAATAGAAATATATCCTAGTATATGTATATAATACACTTTTACATGTATCATGTATGTACACTATATGTAATTCCTTTTTTTAAATCTTTGATGTTATTTTGGATTTGTTCCTGGAAATGAGCTAGGATTAGTATAATCTGTGTTATGCTACTTCAAATAGAAAATTAAAGTTATTTGAGGAACTTATTTATTAATGATCATTAGTTACTAATCCAAGAGGTGATGCTAGATTTTTTCCCCAAAGATAATATATTCAGTTTATAAGTTTATCTTTGATCTCTAGTCTCTCACCAGTCATCTTATGTTGGGAGCTGGCAATCATTCAGGGCTTCACTGTAAAATTTCTGGAAAATGGCTGAGGGAAATGTCACTTGGAGATGATGCTGAGCTTAAAGTATCACAGATGAGGTTAATTTCTTATTTTGGTGATTATGAAAAATATTTGAGGAGGACAGCCTCAAAATTTATTACTTGTCCAGTTTTCCTGAAGAATCTAATGGAATTGCATTACTTTATTCATACTAGGTGCTGTGGAAGGGAGGTGCTAGATCTGGAAGAAAAGGACAACAAATACTCCAGCTGTGAGAAACTAGAAAAGCCTGAGAGAAATCAGGCATATTGTGACACTGCACATCTGTCCATAAAAATAAGTAACTTGGACACTTGCCATTCTAAATAATAATTAAAATTAATTTTAGACAACACAGACCATAGGAGCAGTGATATGTTGGATAAGTGATGTTTTTCTGGGACTGTGTTTCAAATGTTTGACTCGCCAAGTGTAATTCTTTATTTTCTCTTTCAGGTTTACAAGAAATACAAGTGTCATAAATGATAAGATGTATTGTGGATGGATATATCATACATACGTTTATTATACTAAGTGCACTGAAACTAAAAGTATTATATGTGAGAAGCTTGCCCAATCAGTGAAGATTGAGAGTATACTAATGAGTGAAGTATTGGATGGAAGAAAGTAGTTAGTGCAATTATTTTGTCCCAAGCATTATCCTGCACTTAAAGGACACTTTGGGGACCATACATCTTGTTGACCACACCAATAGAATAAAGATACAGTACGACTACATTTCTGCCTCCCTCCTAACAATTTACATTTTCAAACTTTCTTCTTTCTCTTCATTTGCTGAGTAAATGGAGCCTAACGTCATAGTTATACTTTATGTTTCATTCACTCAATCCAGATACTGCTGAACATAAATACAGTATTTTGGGTGAGAATACAGAAAACTGATGGAGGAAATGGCAACCCACGCCAGTATTCTTGCCTGGATAATTCCAGTGGACAGAGGAGCCTGGTGGGCTGTAGTCCATGGGGTCACAAAAAGTCAGACACGACTGAGCACACACAGAAAACAGAAGCTAATTTTTCTTGCTTCTCCAGAAATAAGGTAAATATAAACTTTACAGAAATCAAAGAAAATGAAATCTTGGAATATATAAAGAAGATAATACCATCATGACCAATTAGGACAAGACAGGTTGATTTACTTACTTTGGGGGAAAAAAAATAAAAGAGAGAATACAGTGCCATTTAAATAGATATAGAAAAAATGTTAGATAAAGTTCAACACCAAATCTCTTAGAAAACTAGAAGCAGAAGATATCTCTAATCTGATAAAGAATGTTAACATTAAAAAGAGAGAAAAAAAAAAAAACCTAACAAAAGCAGCAGCAGAAACCCCTAAACATAACATATTTCTAGTAAAAGAGTGAAAGTTTTTCTTTTGAACCCTGGAAGAATATAGAAATTATCTTTATCAGTTATTTTATTCAACAACCTCTACTGTCTATTGGAGGTCCTGAAGGTGAAATAAAGCAAGAAAGGGATTAAAAATATTAAAAAAATAACAGAAATAAGATTTTATTTGTAGATCATTTAATTATTTACATAAAATTTATAAACTATTAATTTAGCAAGCTCAGTGATAAATTATATATAGTATATTCTCAATGTATGCACATCAATCATATTTCTATATATTAGCAATAAGTAGTGCAAAATAAAATTTACAAAAGCAATACCATTAATAATAGCATCCAAAAACATAGTAATAATAAAGATTAAAATGTGGAAAATATTTACATGTAAATATTATATGCAGTGTGATCCTAATACCTCACCTAAAGTTACATCTCCTTCTAAAGATCTGTAAATCCAGAAACTGGTAATAACAGCATAGCAAGGGCCAGGACTCCACTGTCATGCCTCAAAGAAAACTACAAGCTGTTTGCTGCCAAATTAGCTAATATATACCCATTCCACAATGGAAAGAGCTTTGACAGGAATAGATACATATTTGGGTATGGAATTCTTGTCCTGTCCATACAGTTCATCCAGAACCAATATCCACAAACTGGAATAGGACCTTACATAACATCATGTCTGATGCTCTCTAGCATTCAGATAAGGGAATGGAGGATTGACCATGGGATCCACTAGTTACATAAAAACAGAATCAACACACAGCTTCAAGTCAGACAGAGCAATGGAAGGCTAAAGATCCATTGAAAGCACAGTTGGAGATCCATCTCAAGAGTTAATACTACAACATGATGCCATCTTCCAAGTTATAATGTATCCTTTAAACCAATAACCTTTATATGGTACTGTGTCTTCAACAGATAGAATACATGGGTCTGGAAACCAAAGGGAGAGGCAGGAGTGACCCTTCTTACCATCATTTCCAGTAACATTTCCGGGAACATTCTGGAGCAATGCTCAAATGCAATGGGAGTGGGAAATTTTTCACCTTGAGTTGGAGTGGGAAATTTTTCACTTTGAGTTGAAATGTTAGACAAGACTCCACAGTGAAGAGGAGTCTTGGAAATGGACGGGCAAGGGCTTTCTGGAGGGTTCAGAGTACACTAGACTTCAGAATATACGTCTTTCCGAGAAACCACATAAAAGTAATGTGCACGCTGAAGCTTTAACTCAAAGATCAAAACTGTGGAACGTGAGAGGATATGTATGGAGAGCAAACTTGGACAGGTAATGTATATTGTATAGTCTGTTCCATGAACTATTCACACCATGGGCATAATGAAATGATTCATGTATGTCAGAAACTATGCTATACCGAATTTGGAAACATGTTTAAGAAAACAATATTTCCTCAAGATTCCCCAAAAAAAATTCATATTGAAGAGAATCCTTAAAATTGTAATGAATTTGGCCATCTTTTGGGACAGTTCTCACAGCAGATCACAGAAGAGAGAATTCATTTGAGGAATAAATAAATCTTCAGTTCTCCAGCACTAACCTATGATGTTACTGCAGAATAATTAAGTATGTTGAAACTTAACCACTTTTGTGGAAATGGCCCGTTATCTTCAGTGTGTGTTTAATTACTTGAATTTTCTTGAGAACGTCACATTATTTTTCTTTATTTCCTTAAAGTTTTAAATTCTTATAGCTTTCTTAGAGACTTTCATGATGGTCTCTGCAAAGAAATGAGTAAGATGAAGGGACTGACTTCATTAGGTGTGGTTCATTTATATCTATCCTGGTAAAACAGGGACACTGAGATATCAAATTCAATGGTGTGTGAATTAGGATCAGCAAGGGACAGAGAACCATGTAAAACCATGAGATGACTCAGCATGCTCATTATGTTCAGGGTGCCCTTCTGTACATAGGTCACTGTGGTTAAAGAACTGAAGGCTCTACCATCGGACAAAAAAATAAATAAATAAATAAAAATAGGAGAGAGAGACAATGAGTGTCAGTTGTGACTCTGAGCTCAGCTGCAGGATCGGGAGCTAGAATTAATGCCACACACCTTCCACTTACAAGTTTATTCCAAGAGAAGAGACATACCTTTAACCTCAACTTGCTTCATTTCCATGAAGAAATACATCTAGGCTGAAGAAAGTTAAATTGTACTGGACCCTATGACATGATATACAGATTTCTCTTCAGGACTGAAGGGCTTATTCTCCTAGTTGCTGGGAGAGCTATCAGCATCCAGCTATCAAGTGTGAGCCCTTGCCTCTGTTGAAGGGAATGAACTCAGTCAAGGTTATATTCCCTTCCCAGAGCAGCTCGTTTCTGTGATGTGGAGATGTGAAGGCCTTGATGCCTTGGCCTAATCGGGGAAAACTCAGAAGCTCTATTCCAGCCTCAGAGCTCCAACTTCCCTCTCTCCAATTCTGCTTTCTTCTGTTTTTTTCCACAAGTGGACACACCAAGGATGTCCCAGATAAACCTCCATCATACTAATCTTGACTTCAGAATCTGCTTCCCTGGAAATCAAGACTGTAGGGGTTGCTGACAAAATTAAAGAAAACCTCAATAAGTGGAGAGATAACTACATACTTGGATTAGAAAAGTTCATATTTGGGGGATGTCAACTTTCCTAAATTTGCCTCTAGATTCAATACAATCCCTGAATTTTTCAGAGGGATTTTTAAAAAGTGATGTGCTAATAGTAAGATTAATACAGAAATGCATAAGATTTAGAATAGCCAACATAATATTGAAAAAGAAGAATATTTGCAGAAATTACAGTCTTCAATAACAAGACTTACTCTAAAGCCACAATAATAAAAATAGTTTTGACTTGATACCAGGATAGGTATACATCCACAAGCCCAGATCAAGAGTCCAAGAAGAGAGGATATAGAATGAGGTGGTCAGAAAGTAAAAACTTCCAGTTATACCATATAGTTATTGTCCTGAGGATCTAATGTACAACACAATGACTATAGTTAATACTGCTGTGTGGTACAATTGAAAGTTGTTAATGGAGCAAATTCCAAGAGTTCTCCTCACAAGCAATTGTTTTCCTTTTTTCGTATCTATATGATATGATGGATAACTAAATTTACTGCACTAATCATTTCATAATATATGTGAGTCAAATCATTATACTGTATACCTTAAGCTTCCACAATGCCATGTGTAAATTATATCCTAATAAAATTGGGGAAAAAAGAGTTTTGTTTGTTTGGTATCTTCAGCAAGACTGATATACGTCTTTCTGTTTCTTTTTTTTTTTTTTTACATTCTAATAGTTATGTACGGGTGTCCCTTGTTGGCTATCCTTTCTTGTGCTTATCTGACATTTGTATAACTTCTTTGATAGTGTCAGTGCCAATCTTTGGCCTATTTTGTAATACTTTATTTATAGTGTTGAGAGTTCCTGTTGAGAGATATAGTCTGAATATCAGACATGTTATATCAATTACGTGAATGGCAAATATTTTTTTCCTAGTGTTTGATTTGTGGAAGTTCTTCATTTTCATTGTCTAGCTTTTTATTTATTTTGTTATTTTTGGATCATGTTTTTGCTGTTATGGGCTTCCCTGGTGGCTCAGATGGTAAAGAATCTGCCTGCATTGCAGGAGACCTGTGTTTGACCCCTGGGTTGGGAAGATCCCCTGGAGAAGGGAATGGCAATCCACTCCAGGATTCTTGCCTAGAGAATTCCAAGGACAGAGGAGCCTGGTGGGCTACAGTTCATGGACTCACAAAGAGTCAGACATGACTGAACAACCACACTTTCACTTCACTTTGTTGTTGTAGCTAGAAAATATTTTTCGCCCCCAAATTGTAAAGATTTTCTCCTTTATGTTGTTTTTGAAGTTTCATCATTTCAGATTTTACCTTTAAGTCTGTGGCCCATTGTGAGATTTTGTTGTGGGGCTGTTTTTTTTGTTAGCTATTTTCTATGGTGCAAAGCATGGATACAAATTCATTTTTTTGCCATAGTGATAGCCAGCTTTAGAAACTAATATGCTGTCTTCACTGAATCACCTTCGTATCTTAGTGAAAATAATCAGTTGACCACATACATAACAATCTATTTTGGACTTCCATATTTTTCACTGAATTATTTATTTGACAATAACATCACACTGTCTTACATATGATAGTTTTTTTAAGTCAGGTAGAGATTAAGTTTTCCAACTTGTCTTTTTCAATATGTTTTTCATTATGTTTCAGTACATTTGTCTATTCATCATCGGTGCTGTAGAATGTCCATCAGGCCAAATTGGTTGATAGATGTGCTCAGGTATACTATATACTGTCAAATTAATGTGCTTCATTTCAAATGAAGCATGGCAATCTGTTGATTGAATTGCCTCTTTAACAAACTATTCTATTGAAATAGTTCTCATATGTCAAATACTAGAATGAGAACAGGATGCAGGGGATAAGTTGGATCAGAAAGCCAGATCATTATCTGGCCAATGTAAAAATCAACTATATGTAAGGAGATCCTGTTCTCTGAGACACTTTCAAATTCTATTTCTACAATACTTTTGTAGTACTTTGAGACAGTTGAAGAGAAAGGGTCTATTCATGGGGAATAATTTATTAATTTATCCTATACCCATGTTGTGAATTAATACATTTTCACTTGGGAAAGAATGTCCCAAGTTTTGAGATACTGTGTTTTGGTGGGAATTGTTTGCCAATTTTTTTTTGCAATTTTTTGCAATTGTTTGCCCCATATTTTCCCCCCAAGATAAAGTACATATTGCTACATGGAAAGTAACCAAGGAATGACTTTTGCTTTTGCCCAAATGGCAAAGTGAAGTTTTGTTTATTTATGAAATCTCTTGACACTTGTGGGCTATTCTGAAATGAGACACGTGATAGTGAGTTAGGAATAATGCCAAATTGTGTTTAATTATACTATTTCCTCAAGGAAAAGTTCCAAGAGAGTAGAGCTAAAATTAAGCATTAAAATGTTTAGTTTTACTACATAAATGTTAACAAGATGTTTTAACTACTCTGAATTCCTCTCTCAAGGATATGTTGTAAGTTGGAAAATCACCTCTGAATATCCAAAACTTAGTAGGTAAGTAATAAATGATTCTCTTTCTGTTGACTGAAGCTTTTTCCAAATTTGCCAATTTTTAAAGTCAATTAATAAAACTCAAGGTTAAACTTTCATTTGATTTTTAAAAATAACTTGTCTGTGTAAAATATGAGTCAAATTCAATCATAATCTATCTTTTCCAATCATAGCCAAGCCTCATTTTATTTTATAAAGTATTTAATAATTTTTAACTTCCATTAATAGAGATACTATATGCTGGTTGTTTAATAGAGTAGATTACAATAGGACAATATATACATTTTTTTTGGCTATTTCGTTATATATGTTGGAAAATTTGACCATGAACTTGATTCGTGCATGTGTATACACATATATATATATATAAACATGCACACAACTATTTGATAAAATGCAGTGCCTTTTGTTTTATACTGTACCTCATTTATATTTGGGCTTCCCTGAGAGCTCAGTTGGTAAAGAATCTGCCTGCAACGCGGGAGACCTGGGGTTGGGAAGATCCCCTGGAGAAGGGAAAGGCTACCCACTCCAATATTCTGGCCTGGAGAATTCTATGGACTGTATAGTCCGTGGGGTCACAAAGAGTCGGACACGATTGAGTGACTTTCACTTTACTTCATTTATATCTTGGAATCTTATCGACATTATGCCTTGCATGATTAAAATAAGAAGCAATGAGAATAGCATATTGATTGATTACCTTGCCTTTATAACACAAAAGTGTATAAATTAATTTTATTAGGTCTACATTATTTTAAATGTGATTTAAGTGTTTTGATGTAATAAATGTAGCTCATAATATATTTTTAGTGGTTTTAATGCATCTTAAAAATGTGTATTAGCTGTTAACATGACTAAGAATAAGGTATTTTTTGACACTGAGTAAGTCAGATTGGATGATTTGATAATGGTTACTGATTTTGCCAACAGGATTATGAAAAATATTTTTATAAATTCATTGCACCATGTGCCTATCCTTTATTGACACAGACATACTTAATACAATAAAAACATTTTGTTTTAAAAACACATTCATGGAGTACAGTGAAATTAATAGGGTTTTGATATTTAAATATATTATGTGTATATTGGGTTAAAGAAGTAGTCTCTAAGTGAAAAAATATGTTAGAGTTGTCATAGAGATAAATTTTTAACTTTATATAGTATATAGTACTTTCCCCGGAGAAGGCAATGGCACCCCACTCCAGTACTCTTGCCTGGAAAATCCCATGGATTGAGGAGCCTGGTAGGCTGCAGTCCATGGGGTCGCTAAGAGTCGGATACGACTGAGCAACTTCACTTTCACTTTTCACTTTCATGCATTGGAGAAGGAAATGGCACCCTACTCCAGTGTTCTTTCCTGGAGAATCCCAGGGATGGGGGAGCCTGGTGGGCTGCCGTCTATGGGTTCACACAGAGTCGGACACGACTGAAGTGACTTAGCAGCAGCACCAGCAGCAGTACTTTCCCCCCAAACTTGAGAAAATGGCTCTCTCTCTCTCTCTCTCTGTCTCTCTCTCTTTAGTCGGTAAGTCATGTCCAGCTCTTGCGACCCTATGGACTGTAGCCTGCCAGGCTCCTCTGTCCACGGGATTCTCCAGGCAGGAATACTGAAGGGGGTTGCCATTTCCTTCTCCAGGGATCTTCCCTACCCAGCAATTGACCCCAGGTCTCCTGCATTGCAGGCAGATTCTTTACCAAATGAGCTATAAGGGAAGCCCAATTCATCTCTAGATTACATATAATCCTTGGTACAAAGTAAATGTTAGGTAAACAGTTGCTAATGCAGCAAATTTGTGTTCCTTTTTGGAACTTCCTGGATTTTTTTTTTTTTTTCTGAATGTATTTTATCTTATTTGGTTGAATTTTTGGATGTTGAAGGTGAGGATACTGAGGGCTAACTATACTACAATTATAATGGTTTTTAAGAAGTTAATTTTTAACACAATGTTCCCACAGAGTAAGTCATATATTATAGGGTACTTTTCTAAGTTAGCTTCTGATACAATTACAAATGAATCTAGTATCTGATATGTTATTTTATAAACAAAAGTAGGAAGCAAACTATTTTTGCAATTCTCATGGTTTTTAATTCTTTCACCAAAATTGGGAGATTTAATCAACGTATTGGGTAATTAAGTGATATTTGCCATTAAATAATTATGTAACCTTAGAAGGTAATGCAGAAGAAATCCAAATAGTTGAATGGCATTGTTAGAATGAATCTTTTTATTTCATCTTTTTAGTTTTATGAACAAGAATTTTCTTAGTTTATATATCTACAAATAATAATATAAACTGCTTAAAATTGTCTCAGTATTATGTAAACATACCTGAACAAATTATAGAATGTACTAGTGTCTTTAAAGAAAACATTTCTAAACAATATTATGTTTGTGTTCAAATGTTATTGAAATGAGTAATACATTTATTCCGATTTCCAAATCGGGAAAGAAGTATGTCAAGGCTGTATATTGTCACCCTGCTTATTTAACTTATATACAGAGTACATCATGAGAAACCCTGGGGTGGAGGAAGCACAAGCTGGAATCAATATTGCCAGGAGAAATATCAACCTCAGTTTATGCAGATGACACCACCCTTATAGCAGAAAGGGAAGAAGAACTAAAGAGCTTATTGATGAAGTGAAAGAGGAAAGTGAAAAAGTTGGCTTAAAACTCAACAATCAGATAACTAAGATCATGGCATCTGGTCCCATCACTTCATGGCAAATAGATGAGGAAACAGTGGAAACAGTGGCAGACTTTATTTTTGGGGGGCTCCAAAATCACTGAAGATGGTGATTGCAGCCATGAAATTAAAAGACACTTGTTCCTTGGAAGAAAAGTTATGACCAACTTAGACAGCATATTCAAAAGCAGAGACATTGCCAACAATGGTCTGTCATGTCAAAGCTATGGTTTTTCCAGTAGTCATGTATGGATGTGAGAGTTGGACTATAAAGAAAGCTGAGTGCTGAAGAATTGATGCTTTTGAACTGTGGTGTTGGAGAAGACTCTTGAGAGTCCCTTGGACTGCAAGGAGATCCAACCAGTCCATCCTAAAGGAAATCAGTCCTGAGTATACATTAGAAGGACTGATGTTGAAGCTGAAACTTCAATACTCTGGCCACCTGATGTGAAGAATTGACTCATCTGAAAAGACCCTGATGATGGGAAAGATTGAGGGCAGGAGGAGAAGGGGACAACAGAGGATGAGATTGTTGGATGGCATCACCGACTCAGTGGCATGAGTTTGAGTAAAACTCCGGGAGTTAGTGATGGACAGGGAGGCCTGGCATGCTGCAGTCCATGGGGTTGCAAAGAGTTGGACATAGCTGAGCAACTGAACTGAAATGAATACATTTATATTGTTTTTATAAATATCTACTAATTATTTTAATTGCAAAGTTTAATTCTTAGAGATTAAATTGATATATATAGGAATAAAACAAATATAAAATTCATTTCTATCTATATATTACTGCAGAAAGTTTAATATGCTAATCAGTGGATTTTAAATTGAGGGCAGAATCTACAGCAATGAAATCTACTGGGACAAGGTCAGAATGAAGGCAAATTATGAAATGGAGACAAACTTGCTCAATAGATGTGAATATACACAATTGCTATTATTTTCATTTTTTCAAAGGAATATGTTTAAAACAAAATAGACCAGAACAGCTGATTAGCCAATAAAAACATCTCCCCTCAAAAGACTATTTTGCTCCTCAATGGCAATTGTTTTTAATAAGTTGTCTATATTTTTTATGGTGATTGTAGCTTTAATATTTGTCTTATGCTATATAGATTTATAACTTTAGAAGTTGTCTACTGGCTTTTGTTTTGATAAATGAATTCTTTTTTTTCAAGAATTCACTCTCTCAATTCTTTTCCCTGACCCCCTCATGTGAGTGAAAGTCACTCAGTTGTGTCCGACTATTTGTGACCCCATGGATTGTAGCCCACCAAGCTCCTCTGTCCGTGGAATTCTGCAGGCAAGAATACTAAAGTGGGTAGCCATTTCCTTCTCTAGGAGATCTTCCCCACCCAGGGATTGAACCTGGGTCTCCTGCCTTGCAGGCAGATTCTTTACCAGCTGAGCCACCAGGGAAACCCCCTCATACAAACCTTTATTTCTTATTGTCACAGCCATGTGTCTCTTAAAAAAAAAAAAAAAAACAACATTTAATTTTGTACTAGAGTGTAGCCAAATAACAATGTTGTGATGGTTTCAGGTGGTCCACAAAGGGACTCAGCCATACATATACA
>NW_011494962.1:605528-612342 GCF_000754665.1 Bison bison bison | reverse complement strand
AGTAGCTCCTTATAGTTCACTTCCTCCTATTTCTTCTGTCTTCCCTCCCCCTGTCTCTTAATCTCTGTATTGATCCTTTCCTTTTATCCTGCTAATATTTCAATATTATGAATAGCATGCCTATGCACCATAGCCATAATTATTTCATGATTTTACCACTGGTTGATTTTAAGAGTGAATTTTTAAAATGCATTTATTTATCACATTCAGTTCAGTTCAGTTCAGTTGCTCAGTCATGTCCGACTCTTTGCGACCCCCATGAATCGCAGCACGCCAGGCCTCCCTGTCCATCACCAACTCCCGGAGTTCACTGAGATGCAGGGAAAGATTTGTAGTCACTTCACTGAAATTAATCATTATGCAATAATAATGTGATAAAAATTTTATCCACTAAGCAATTCAAAAGACAACATTCTTAGCATAAATTTCAGATTGAATACTATTACTATGTCTCACTAATTGTTCAGTCATGCTAAATGTGTGTTTGCCCCACATTTGAAAAAGGTATTCCTGTATTTGCTTTTGCTCTTGATTGTCTAGTTCCCATTCTTCTTTCCTTATTTTTTAAAATATCATAATCTCCATATTTTTGGATTGTCTTTATTGCATATTATGTGGTGTGTCCTGTTCTCTCACTGTCCTCCTTCTCAGGGTTCCTAGTTCTCTGAGCTCATTTTGCACTAGCATTTTGCAAAAACTGTTGCAATTATCAGTCTGGAACATGTTACTGCCCCTGGGAGGATTGTGCACTGTTAGCCAGATTCCATTTGTCAGGTTTTAGTCACTGCTTTCTTTTGCTGACTTGTTATTTTTCAGATAGTACTATGTTTGTGAATCAGTCATTGTGGATATATCTGGTGATGAAGGAGATCTGATTCAGGCTATCAGGATAAAGAATCTTTGGTCATGAAACACACCCAGAAGTCAATGTGCATCAAATTTCTGGGACTGGATCAGTGGATCAGAAACTGAGAACATGAAGTTATTCTTATTCAGGAGAGATGAAAACCAAATATTTGACATACTTCTCATTGTCAAATTTGTCAAGGGAGTCAGAAGTTGAAAATGAGGAACATATTATGAAGAAATTGAAAAGAAAGGGGAAATTTAAAAGGAACTGAAACCTTTGAAATTGAAGAGTAAGTAACTTCTGACTTTGAGATTTCAGAAACTGAAAAAGTTAGTAGGTATTACAGTATTAAATTAGCATGTTTTCATAGGATAATATTTTTGTCATTGCTATTCTCTGGTTGTTTTAAATGACAACCCCACAGAGAAGTCTTCCATACATCCTCTATTTGGGATAAACCTCCTCTCCTTTCTCTGTCACACTTTCTTCTACTCTACTTTATTTCTATTCTCATATTTTTCACTACCTTATATTATATTGCTTATCCATTGATACTGTAAAAAATATCAATATAAGCTATATATTTACAAGTAAATACATGAAGCATAGAATGTAAACTACCTTACGAAAATAAAGGCTTCTATCAGATGGTCTGGAATATTGCTTACCATACAGTGGGTACTCAGTCTGTTGAATAAAGGAAAGAATAAATGGATGAATAAACAAATGTTTCTGAATGCCCAGGGAAAACTATTTATTACATTTTTCAAAGTTACATAGGCAGATCTTGTTTAGTCTCTAAGTTGTGCCTGACTCTTTGTAACCCTATGGACAGTAGCTGCTCTGTCCGTGGGAATTCCCAGGCAAGCTTACTGAAGTGGGTTGGCATTTTCTCCTCCAGGAGGTCTTCCCAATCCAGGGATCAAATTCACGTCTCCTACTTGGCAGGTGGATTTTTTACTGCCGAGTGACCTGGGAATCGGCAGAACCCACTTATAAAATAAAATACATTGCATTTGTATTTATGTAGAGAAAGTTTATTATGATATGATTAGAGTAGGATGAATATCTTTATCTGGGAGAAGAGATTTGATCCTTTGAAAATTTAGGAAATCAACTACTATTCAAGTTTTCAGTCAATTAAAATAGTGAATGAGTTTTTCTCAGGTAGTAGGCTTTGTTCTTATTTAGTTTCTCAGTCGTATCTGACTCTTTGAGACCCCATGGATTGCAGCACACCAGGCTTCTCTATCTTTCATTATCTCCTGGAGTTTGCTCAAACTCATGTCCATTGAATCAATGATGCCATTCAACCATCTCATCCTCTTTCACCCCCTTTTTCACTTGCCCTCAATCTTTCCCAGCATCAGGATCTTTTCCAATGAGTTGGGTCTTTGGATCAGGTGGCCAAAGTATTGGAGTTTCCGCTTCAGCATCAGTCCTTCCAATGAATATTCAGGGTTGATTTCCTTTAGGATTGACTGGTTTTATGTCCTTGCTGTCCAAGGGACTCTCAAGAGCCTTCTCCAATATCACAGTTTGAAAGCATTAATTCTTCAGCACTCAGCCTTTTTATGGTCCAACTGTCACATCCATACATGACTACTGAAAAAACCACAGCTTTGACTATACTTGAGAATGTACATTTAGGAGGATGGTGAAAACACCTATTGCTCCAGAATGAATTCAAGCCAGTGAAAATTCTGGGCTTCAGGGTAAGAGTTTTTGGGATTTCCTTTTATGTCAAGGTTTACATATCAGAACATGGTTTTCATATATACACTTACATATATATGTACATGTGCAAATATTGTCTTTCTCAACAACACATGAAATATTCCTTAACTTCTACCTTTATAGTGTTTTTATCTACCCCAGACATCATACTCCTTAAACATGTTTTCTGTTAAGAGAGGTGCAAAACATCAACTTGGCTTCTGATCTCATTATCTAAATGGTCAAGAATGTCAACTTTTCCTTTGTTCGATATTTAACTCATTAATCATTTCTCACATGTATAAACTGACAAAATGATGAGCATGCAAGTGCATAGATCATTGTCTAATCTCTGCATCATCTAAACAATGAGACTACTGGCTCAAAGCAAATGTATGTTTTAAGATCTCAGAGAAGCATTATATTCACTCTTGGAAGGAGAGGTAGAATAAGAACATCATATGCATTTAGAAAAACAGTTAAACACTTTAGGTTCATCTGTTCAATTCAGTTCAGTCACTAAGTCGTGTCCAACTCTTTGCGACCCCATGAACCACAGCATGCCAGACCTCCCTGTCCATCACCAACTCCCAGAGTTCACCCAAACCCATGTCCATTGAGTCAGTGATGCCATTCAACCATCTCATCCTCTGTCGTCCCCTTCTCCTCCTGCCCTCAATATTTTCCAGGATCAGGGTCTTTTCAAATGAGTCAGCTCTTCACATCAGGTGGCCAAAGTATTGGAGTTTCAGCTTCAACATCAGTCCTTCCAATGAACACCCAGGACTGATCTCCTTTAGGATGGACTGGTTGGATCTCCTTGCAGTCCAAGGGACTCTCAAGAGTCTTCTCCAATACCACAGTTCAAAAGCGTCAATTCTGCAGTGCTCAGCTTTCTTCATAGTCCAACTCTCACATCCATACATGACCACTGGAAAAACCATAGCCTTGACTAGACAGACCTTTGTTGGCAAAGTAATATCTCTGCTTTTGAATATGCTGTCTAAGTTGGTCATAACTTTTCTTCCAAGGAACAAGTGTCTTTTAATTTCATGGCTGCAATCATCATCTGCAGTGATTTTAGAGCCCAGAAAAATAAAGTCAGCCACTGTTTCCACTGTTTCCCCATCTATTTGCCATGAAATGATGAGACCAGATGCCATGATCTTAGTTTTCTGAATGTTGAGTTTCTAATAAATGAGAAAAATGAGACCTAGAGACTTCCCAATTTACTTAATATTAAATAAAACACTAAAGCTCATGCTACCTACATATTCCCTCCCCATCCCTGCCTCCACCCCAACTCCTGTTTTTAAAAAAGTTTCAAACTCTATAGGTTAAAGCAATTTCCTTTTTCCTTGAGTCAATTTTCAGAACATTTTTCTAAATTTACTCCTTACAGTTCTTTTTTTCTTTCTTCTTTTAAATTCTGTGGTAGGTATCTTCTGTTCATTGCACAATGCTCCAATCTTTCTTGACAGTAAATAAAAAGGAGGGTGGGGTACAATATTTAGTGTAGTTCATTGTAATCCTTTTCTTCTTGATTTTTGTTTTGATCCATTAATATTTTGCTTTTAAATTCTCAGGAATCTGCAATCCACAAAAAATCACATAAAAATGGAATGAAAATTTTTGATTAGAATTAACTCACCTGTGGTTTTCAGGGAGTCAGCAATGGGTTATGCACTCCATGCAATTCTAACAGAGTTCTCACAGGCACATGCTTTCTAAGAACTGATTATACATGCAGAAATAAATACATGTTTATTTGTATTTCCATAGGGTAGTGTTGAGTCTGGAGATACAGATGTTTTCCCCTCTAGTTGAAAAATGAAAGATTGTTTATATTTAAAACCCACATTTTTCTCTTAGTCATTTCTTCAATTTGGTGTTTTAGTGGAGGAAGTTAGAAAAAGTGAGATAAGAGGGATGTACAGAGGTGAGAATAGTGCAGTTATGAAATTCTCAGGGGAACAGTTCTGTTTTCTGATACTTCTTTTGCTTGGTCTTTACAAAGATAGATCAGTCAGCTCAGTCCCTGCATGCACAGGCCATCTAAGAGTGGCTTCTGTGAGTTCAAGGTGATAGCACAGCACACCGGTTGACTGAACTGTGCTTTGTTCAATAATGTCTGAAGAAGTGACCTATGCAACTCTCAAATTTTCAAATCCTAAGACAAAGGAACCCCAGGAAAGCCACAGTCTCAAGAGAACAGGTAAGAGTCTCCTTGAGGATCAAAAAGACCAGAGAAGAGGTTATCAGCTATACTGGTGGGTTCTCCTGTCTTCAATTCAAGGCTGTTAGTCCCTTCTGAGATTTAAATTCTGGAGAACTAGTCCATAGATCAGTCACTATGCCAGAGCCTAGTTATGTCTATCTTATTTAGTTTGAAACATCATCATTGGGGCTTCCTGATGGCTCAATGGTAGAGAATCAGTCTGCCAATGCAGGAGACTCAGGAGACATAGGTTTGATCTCTGCATTGGAAAAATCCCCTGGAGAAGGAAATGGCAACCCACTCCACTGTTATTCCCTGGGAAATCCCAAGGACCAAAGAGCCTGCTGGGCTACAGTCCATGGGGTCACATAAGAGTCAGACTTGGTTTAATGAATAAACAACGACAACAACAAAGTTCATCATAATATGTGAAAAAAGACTGTGGTCTAAACCTCTGAAAATTCAGATTGCTGTTGCCACCAAAATAACATTTCTTATATTTTTTAGACATTTTACGATGATTTTACATACAGGCTATTAGAGGAAGAAAAAGACAGCAATAGTGTAAGCATAGCTATCCAATATTTTTATTTAATTGCTATAAGATAAGAAATAGGTATATGCTATGAGTTTCATAGGATCATGGGACACCCAGTCAGTGATTATGCATTAAACATTTATTTCTTTCTGAGAAAGAATAAGACTGAAGGTTCCTTATCTCAGCATAATAGAATTGCAGTCTTCTTTATCCAGCAATTTAATTCCCAGACAGTTAATAACAATGAAGCAGTAGGAAGATATTTTTTCAAAACATGATAGTCATATTCACTGAAATTTCTTTATTGCTATGAGATATTTTATATTTAAATAATGAAGTAAAAGCCCTCTATGTGAACAAATCTCTGATTAGAGGAATCAGGTTAGTGGATCATGTGTTAGGGACTAGTTTCCCTCCAAAGAGTCATTTTCTCTGTCTCTATAACATCTGATGAAAGAACTGCATGTATTTGGGAAAAATACTACATCTTCATCATACAACAAACACCATAGACCACTATGGTGGTATCTATAAAATTGGAGATGCAATTTATGTTCTGCAGTGCTGTGCTAAGTTGCTTCAGTCATGTCTGACTCTTTGAGACCCTATGGACTGTAGCGTGCCAGGATCCTCTGTTTGTGGGATTTTCCAGGCAAGATAACTGGAGAGGGTTGACATGCCCTCCTTCAAGGGATCTTCCCAACCCAGGGATCGAACCCACTTCTTTTATGTCTCCTGCATTGGCAGGTGGGTATTTTACCATTAGTGCCACCTGGGAAGCCCTTATGTTCTGCTACATATTTTCTAATGTGTATTTCCTTATGTAACAATTTTATCCCTTTCTATATATCTAAGTAAACAGAGGATGAGATGCTTGGGTGGCATCACTGACTCGATGGACATGAGTTTGAGTAAGCTCTAGGAGTTGGTGGTTGACAGGGAAGCCTGGCATGCTGCAATCCATGGGGTCACAAAGAGTCGGACACAACTGAGTGACTGAACTGAACTGAAACTGTTTCAATTTTATTTTTATAAAAGTTTACATCATGTTTGTCTATTGGAAAAATCTATCATCAGAATCAGAATCAAGCCACAAACACAGGACTACCTGGATAATTAGAAGGCAAAAAGGATTATAGAGAAAAGAATGATTTTCTAAAAACATTGCCACTGTTTATCTTTCCTGAAAAAGATAGCCATGAAACTCCTGACTTGGAGCTGGGTGGTGAAGCTGAAACTGGAGCAGGGAGCATCAGGGGCACAGCTGAGGTGACTGAGAGCAGAGCTATGAAAGGTGAGACCTACTGGAGCTGGGAGAAAAGTAAGAAGGACCTAGTGGGAGATGTTGCAGCAGAAAAAATAAAGATTTCCTTTGAAAATAAAATATATTTTCTGTAGAGGTTGTGGAAGAAAGGGAACTCTACTAACTGTGGGTGGAAATGTAAATTGATGCAGCCACTATGGAAAATGGTATGGCAGCTCCTTAAAAACT
>NW_011494962.1:599120-605170 GCF_000754665.1 Bison bison bison | reverse complement strand
ATAATGAAATACTACTAAGCCATAAAAAGAATAAAATATTGCCATTTGCAGCAAAATGGATGGACCTAGAGATTATAATACTAAGTGAAGTAAGTCAGACAAAGACATATACCATGTGATATCACCTATATATGGAATCTGAAAAATGATACAAAAGGAACTTAGTTACAAAACAGAAACAGACTCACAGCCATGGAAAACAAACGTATGGCTACCAAAGGGGAAACGGAGGAAAGAATAAATTTGGAACTTAAGATTGACATATGTACACTACTATATATAAAATAGATAACCAACAAGAACCACTGTATAGCACAGGGAATTCTACTCAATATCTTGTAATAACTTATAATGGAAAAGTATCTTAATATCTATATACATGTATATATATATATATATACACACACACACACATATGTATATATACATATTTATGTATAACCAGAAACTGACACAGCATTGTAAATCAACTATACTTCAACAAAAAATAAAATAAAAGACAGAAATTTTTTGAGAAAATAAGGAAGACAAACCAAAGATGATAAACTCATGACCTTTAATTATGGAGAATCAGCTCTTTTTAATTACTTTCTCCATCCATCCCCAGAGAGCATTCGTGTACTTTTCTGAATCTTTCCAACTTTTATATTTAAACTTCATTGACTTTTTTCCTCCCATTTTTCATCATTTTATCCTTTATTATATTTCATGGATAATTTTCTTAAATTATCTTTTTCCATTAAAAATGTTTCTGATATTATTTTATTTTCAATGAACTTCTGCTATTGTTTTCTAAAGGCTGTTTCTATGGCATTCTATTCTTATATGTGGATGAAAAATTGTATCTTAATTCTCTGATGGTTTTAAAAATTGTACTTTCAAGTCAACGTTATAATTTAAATACAAAATAATATGCTCACTTAAGCATATGGTTGACTGGACTTAAAAAATATATACCCATACAACCAACTAAAATTAAGATTTACAGTATTTCTGTCACCACAAGAAGACAACTTGTGTGCCTCCATCTTATCCTCACCACCTATCTTAGTTTTAGCCCCAGCTTTTACTTTTTGTCATTCTAGACTATTCTGTTAAATCTAGAGGTTTTATGTAGTAGTAGCAGTGTAGTTGCTCAGTTGTGTCTGACTCTTTGCGACTCCACAGACTCTAGCCTGCCAGGCTCCTCTATCCATGGAATTCTCCAGGCAGTAATACTGGAGTGGATTGCTATTTCTTTCTCCAGGGGATCTTCCCAACCCTGAGGATTGAACCTGGTCTCCCACATTGCAGGCAAATTCTTTACCATCTGAGCCACCAGGGAAGAGTTTTTATATAAATAGTTTCAAATAATATGCAATGATTGACCGTGACTTCTTCTATGACTGGCTTCATTCAGTAAACACAATGTTTTTGAGATTCATCTGTGTTCTATGCATTGGCAGTGAATTTCTTTCCATGGCTGAACAATATTCCAGAGTGTGACTACACCATACCATGTAAACTCACTCATCTGTAGATGAACATTTCCGTTGCTTCCAGTTTGGAGCTTGTATGAATAAAGCTGATAGATATACAAGTCTTTGTAGAGACCTGTTTTTAGAAATTTTTGAAGGATAATAACTAAGAGTAGAAGCCTGGTTTGGATGGCTTATGTTTACTGTATAAGAAACTGACAAAATTGTTTTCTACATTTATATACCTCCATGCCTTATAAGGTCTTCCCTGGTGACTCAAATGGTAAAGAATCTGTGTGAAATGAAGGAGACTTGGATTTGATCCCTAGGTCAGGAAGATCCCCTGGAGAAGGAAGTGGAAACCCACTCCTGTATTTTTGCCTGGAGAATTCCATGGACAGAGGAGCCTGGCGAGTCCATGGGAATGCAGAGTCGGACGTGACTGAATGACTAACACAGTCATATAAGAGAGTCTGTTTATTTACAGAGTTTTTGAACTGTTCTCATTGCATTATTTATGCTTTCCCTAAATTCTTATTGTCTGTGTTTTCTGTTTCTTCAGCCTCATATTGGCTGCTTTCCTCAAATATCAAATGATCCTTGGTTGTCTCTACTCACTTAAGTGTGTGGTACTAAACTGATTTAATGAGAGCTTGTGTAGGTGAGATGGGCTTGCTAAATGGTAGCATTCATAGTCAATTCAGTTCAGTTGCTCAATCATGTGTGACTCTTTGTGACCCCACGGACTTCAGCATGCCATACTTCCCTGTACATCACCAACTCCTGGAGCTTGCTCAAACTCATGCCCATTGAGTCAGTGATACCATCCAACCATCTCATCCTCTGTCATTCCCTTCTCCTCCTGCCTTCAATTTTTCCCAGCATCAGGGTCTTTTCCAGTGAGTCAGTTCTTCACATCAGGTGGCCAAAGTATTGGAGTTTCAACATCAGTTCTTCCAGTGAATATTCAGGACTGATTTCCTTAGGATTGACTGGTTGGATCTCCTGTCAGCAAGAGTCTTCGCAACACCACAGTTCAAGGGTATCAAATCTTAGGTGCTCAGCTTTCTTTATAGTCCAACTCTCATATCCATACATGACAACTAGAAAAACCATACCTTTGACTAGTTGGGCCTTTGTCGGCAAAGTAATGTCTCTGCTTTTTAATATGCTGTCTAGGTGGTCATAGCTTTTCTTCGAAGGAGTAAGCATCTTTTAATTTCATGGCTATAGTCCCCATCTGTGGTAATTTTGGAGCCCAAGAAATAAAGTCTGTCACTGATTCCATTGTTTCCCCATTTATTTGCCATGAAGTGATGAACTGAAGTAGCATTCATGAACTGGAGCAATTCACTGAGAAACCCAATTTTTGATATTTGAAATTTTTTCCCCTTTCTTGAGCCAGTTGACTATTCTGGAGTTGAATGAATCTTCCAGTACTCCTCCCTGGGCATTCTTCTGTTATAATGGGTAAGAGAGGGTAACCATTTTACAAAGTGGAGAGAAAAATACATAGGAGGGAATATGCATATCTTATATCAACTTTCGGGCATTTTTTTCAGTTTTCAGACTCACCCATACCTCCACTTGGAAAGATAAAATACCAGGAGCCTTTGGGGTTCTTACGCAAGAGTCAGCTCACTTTTGTTTCCTCACTACTGACTTTGCTTCAGTTTCTAAGTGCCTACAAAGTTAGTAATAGCTTTTGTATCTGTTACCTACCTTCCCAAAGGCCATTTCTGTGGTTTCCTTTCTTTGTTATTATGAATCTATATGCCTTCTTTAACTACTTTCTATATTTTATTGGAGTTTTAAGAGAAAAATCAAGGTAAAGGGATGATGCATCTATAACTGTTCATTTCAGACTGGTTTTAATTAGCATTTCAATCAGCTCAAATGTACTTTCATTCTGCCTTTTTTTCCCATTTCCTACTGGCAAATACCTAAGCCCATGTAAGGAGCTACTGTTGGGGCTAGCAACCAGGCAGCGGATTGATGGTATGTATTCCAAACTCTTATGGTGCCAATGAAGAAAAGATTTGTGTGCCACTGCCCTCATTAAGAGCCTGAAGATTCACAAATAAAAGGCTTAGATTCAGGTCTCTCTGGTGCCTAGGAAGGATTCAGTCTCTTGAGATTTATTAGACTCTGTAGAAAAAAGATGGTGCCAACTTTCTTATGTGGTCCTGGGAGGACTTGCTTATCTTTTTGGCCTCTGAGGGTTAGTGTGGAAACTAAATAAGAATGCAGGAAAGGTCTTCTATAATCCTAAATCATGGAAAGCCTCAGACTTTGCATCTCAGAAGACAATGGACCAGGTTTCTTCTTTTATGGGGTATAAAATGAAGACCTTGTTTTCTGACATTCCACTGGCACTTAGTAAAAGAAACACCTGTGCATTCCATCACACATAGATTTGATGCCACTCAAAGTACTCAAAGTGACTTCCTGGTGGCTCAGACGGTAAAGCATCTGCCTAAAATATGGGAGACCCAGGTTTGATCCCTGGGTGGGGAAGATCCTCTGGAGAAGGACATGGCAAACCACTTCAGTACTCTTGCCTGGAAAATCCCATGGATGGGGGAGCCTCGTAGGCTACAGTCCATGGGGTCACAAAGAGTTGGACACAACTGAGTGACTTCACACACACAAAGTACTCAAAAGCTTGGTATCAAATCTTAAAAGTCAGTAAAGCCAAGGGAAAACAAATAAAAGTTACTAATTTTATGGAACCCAGAACCATAGGAAACACAGAACCAGAGGAAAAGAAAAAGCCCAACAAACAGCTCCAAGTAAAACAGAATCCCTACAAGAGAAAGATAATCAAACTAATTTATGATATTAAATTATGGCACTAAAAGTTTTCAATTTGAAAAAACATGACTTTCATACAAAGAATGAATGATCATTAAGGCCCAGTTGCAGGTCCTAGAATGTCATACAAAAAAAAAAATAAAATAAAGAGACATGAAAATCATGATGGACTTGGATAATAAAACCAAGTAATCTAAAATATGAATAATAAGATTCCATAAACAATAAAAAGAATAGATATAAACAAGGAAGTAATTAAAGTAACTAGTTACCATTTAGTATTGAGTAGATATGGAAAGAAAATATCTTCAATTCAGTTCAGTTCAATTCAGTTCAGTTGCTCAGTTGTGTCTGACTCTTTGCAACCCCATGAATTGCAGCACCCCAGGCCTCCCTGTCCATCACCAACTCCTGGAGTTCACTTAAACTCATGTCCATCAAGTCAGTGATGCCATCCAGCCATCTCATCCTCTGTCATCCCCTTCTCCTCCTGCCCCCAATCCCTCCCAGCATCGGACTCTTTTCCAGTGAGTCAACTCTTCACATGACGTGGTCAAAGTATTGGAGTTTCAGCTTTAGCATCATTCCTTTCAATGAACACCCAGGACTCATCTCCTTTAGGAGGGACTGGCTGGATCTCCTTGCAGTCCAAGGGACTCTCAAGAGTCTTCTCCAACACCACAGTTCAAAAGCATCAATTCTTCGGTGCTCAGCCTTCTTCAGAGTCCAACTCTCACATCCATACATGACCACAGGAAAAACCATAGCCTTGACTAGACGAATCTTTGTTGGCAAAGTAATGTCTCTGCTTTTCAATATGCTACCTAGGTTGGTCATAACTTTCCTTCCAAGGAGTAAGTGTCTTAATTTCATGACTGCAATCACCATCTGCAGTGATTTTGGAGCCAAGAAAAATAAAGTCTGACACTGTTTCCCTATCTATTTGCCATGAAATGATGGGACCAGATGCCATGATCTTAGTTTTCTGAATGTTGAGCTTTAAGCCAATTTTTCATTCTCCTCTTTAACTTTCATCAAGAGGCTTTTTAGGTCCTCTTCACTTTCTGTCACAAGGGTGTATCATCTGCATATCTGAGGTTATTGATATTTCTCCTGGCAATCTTGATTCCAGCTTGTGCTTCTTCCAGTCCAGCATTTCTCATGATGTACTCTGACTATAAGTTAAACAATCAGGGTGACAATATACAGTCTTGATGTACTCCTTTTCTTATTTGGAACCAGTCTATTGTTCCATGTCCAGTTCTAACTGTTGCTTCCTGACCTGTATACAGGTTTCTCAAGAGGCAGGTCAGGTGGTCTGGTATTCCATCTCTTTCAGAATTTTCCACAGTTTATTGTGGTCCACACATTCAAAGGCTTTGACATAGTCAATAAAGCAGAAATAGATGTTTTCCTGGAACTCTCTTGCTTTTTTGATGATCCAGCAGATGTTGGCGATTTGATCTCTGGTTCCTCTGCCTTTTCAAAAACCAGCTTGAACATCTGGCAGTTCACGGTTCACGTATTGCTGAAGCCTGGCTTCGAGAATTTTGAGTGTTACTTTACTAGCATGTGAGATGAGTGCAATTGTGCGGTAGTTTGAGCATTCTTTGGCATTGCTTTCTTTGGGATTGGAATGAAAACTGACATTTTCCAGTCCTTGGCCACTGCTGAGTTTTCCAAATTTGCTGACATATTGAGTGCAGCACTTTTACAGCATCATCTTTCAGGATTTGAAAGAGCTCCACTGGAATTCCATCACTTTCACTAGCTTTGTTT
>NW_011494962.1:565352-598743 GCF_000754665.1 Bison bison bison | reverse complement strand
TCCTGTTAGGTCCATACCATTTCTGTCCTTTATTGAGACCATCTTTGCATGAAATGTTCCCTTGGTATCTCTAATTTTCTTGAAGAGATCTCTAGTCTTCCCCGTTCTCTTGTTTTCCTCTATTTCTTTGCATTGATCGCTGAGGAAGGCTTTCTTATCTCTCCTTGCTATTCTTTGGAACTCTGCATTCACATGCTTATATCCTTCCTTTTCTCCTTTGTTTTTTGCTTGTCTTCTTTTCACAGCTATTTGTAAGGCCTCCTCAAACAGCCATTTTGCTTCTTTGCATTTCTTTTCCATGAGGATGGTCTTGATCCCTGTCTCCTGTACAATGTCACGAACCTCTGTCCATAATTCATCAGGCACTCTGTCTATCAGATCTAGCCCTTTAAATCTATTTCTCACTTCCACTATATAATCATAAGGGATTTGATTTAGGTCATACCTGAATGGTCTAGTGGTTCTCCCCACTTTCTTCAATTTAAGTCTGAATTTGGCAATAAGAAGTTCATGATCTGAGCCACAGTCAGCTCCTGGTCTTGTTTTTGCTGACTGTATAGAGTTTCTCCATCTTTGGCTGCAATTCATTTATCCTAAAATCAGAAAAGATACAATTTATCCATTTTAGCAAAATTAAAAAATCATCATATACTCCATTTGAGAAATACTCAAGAAAATTTTCAGTCCCATGATTAATTAATAAGAGTTTAAGGGGACATTTAGAGGTGTGCAAAAAAGCAATAGCTGATAATGGCATGACTATGAAAATTGCAATAATAAAAGTGCTAAACAATCTTTCAGTAAAACAGATATATTGTAAGAGAAAGTTTATCATAGTCTAGAATCATTTATAATAAACTCTCACCATATAACCTAGAGTTAGGGAGAGAAGCAGTGAGGGAATGAAAGCATTATACAAGTTTGGGTTGGACAGTCGATTTTTCTACTAACATATTAAATACATCACTTGAAAAAAAATTAATCATCAGAGAAAGGATTAGCAATTATATTAAATAGCATATTTCCAAACTATCCTGGACTCAGCCCAGAGCTCTGTGATGAACTAGATGGGGGAGGAGGGGCTGAAAGGGAAGTTTTTTTTTTTTTTAATTTAAATTTATTTATTTTAATTAGAGGCTAATTACTTCACAATATTGCAGGATACAGGATGCTTGGGGCTGGAAGGGAAGTTTAAGAGGGAGAGGATATGTGTGTACTCATAACTGATTCATGTTGCTGTAAAGCAGAAACCACCACAACATTGTAAAGCAACTTTATTCCAATTAAAAATTCAAAAAATTAAAAATAAAAGGAAACAAAAATCTAGCCTGGAAAACATAAGGAAGAACACCCAGCAGGTGGTTAACATTAATCACCTGGGGCTAGGAAGGTAGATCAATGAGAAAAAGACTAAGAAGTTAGTGAGGAAAAACTACTGCTAAAATATAAGTGAGAGTGTTCATAAAATATCCAGAATATGTCATATGATCACATTTATATAAAATTCTGTGTTTTTAGTGTCAGATGTGAATGTACAGGTGTGTTTATGTTGGCCGAATATAAATGAGGTCTCATTGACTTTGCAAGCAATTTTTTAAATTAAACTTTAGAAGTCTGATACCACTATGTATAGAAGAGCAGGAGTTGGAGGGAATTAAGGAAAGAGGAAGTAACATAAAATGCTTGACTTCTTGTCATTCTCCTCACAGGACACAGCGCTCCATCAAAGGTGTGGTACCCTATTGCTTTTGTTTCACTGTCGTTGAACCTGGTGGTGCTGGCTGGACTGGGAGCCCTGGGCTTAATGCGTAAGTGTTCACTCTTTTCTGAGGCTGTCCCTTACTTTTCTTAGGCATATTGCAAATGAATCCAAATCCCAAGACATATCCGTATAAAACTTCCAGATAAACAGAGGAAAACAGGTTTCATTTTTGTATGCCCATGTAACACTAGTCATTCTTTTTAGGCTATCTTAATATCAGATTCCTTCAGTACAACCAATGCTGAAGAGAGTAATGTAAAGCCTATGTTTCTAAAAGTTATAAAATTAATGCAACAGAAATATACTAATTTATACCCTGAGAGTTTTCATGAGGAGTCCATTTATTAGAAATAAATTCTTCATTTTCATGACATTTTTGAAGTATCTCTTCTCAAGCCTGGATGCCATTGGGAAACACTTATTCCCTTTCCATTCCCTCCTACAAGAGTGGGTACAAAGGCATTCTAAGGAAATAGAGGATGATTACGGCAATAATTGGAGAAGGCAATGGCAACCCACTCCAGTACTCTTGCCTGGAAAATCCCATGGACAGAGAGGCCTGGTGGGCTGCAGTCCATGGGGTCACTAAGAGTCGGACACGACTGAGCGACTTCACTGTATTTTTTCACTTTCATGCATTGGAGAAAGAAATGGCAACCCACTCCAGTGTTCTTGCCTGGAGAATCCCAGGGACGGGGGAGCCTGGTGGGCTGCCGTCTCTGGGGTCGCACAGAGTCGGACACAACTGAAGCGACTTAGCAGTAGCAGCAGCACAGCAATAACTGTTTCTTTGTGTCCATTCTTTGTGATTGTTTCTCATTTAATTCTCATAAAACTTAAAGATTCTGTTAGGATTAAGGGCTGGCAAGTAAACTAATATCAGTCTTGTAGAAAAGATGGGTTTTGTTTAATAATCCACAAAATGGATATATTATGTTTTTTGAATCTTCTGATATTCTTAGGTGCATGATTTCTGTTTTCTGAAATTGTTATTTTTTTAATTCTGAGGCTAGTATTTACTAATTCTATATCCATAAAATATGGTTATTTCTGTCCAAGAAACTCAAAAGTTACAACACGAAGCCTCACCAATGTATTCTGGTGACTCCTGGTCTCAAAAGTGTGGTTTGCATTTTTAAAAACTAACTATTGAATTACAGTCTTTTATTTTGAAATCTGT
The DNA here is from genome assembly GCF_000754665.1 of Bison bison bison. Taxonomy (NCBI): domain Eukaryota; kingdom Metazoa; phylum Chordata; class Mammalia; order Artiodactyla; family Bovidae; genus Bison; species Bison bison. The sequence continues at coordinate 595,801 of NW_011494962.1, read as the reverse complement.
GCATCACATAGACATTTTTCGTTTTGTATTTTTAAACTTATTTGGGCATTTCCTTATATAAGAACTAGTACTCTGTTGAGTAACATCAAACATTATTATTTCAAATAAATGTTCATCTTAAAAGTATGTAAAGTTGATATTCTACTCTTATGTAGCTATCATTTTAAAACATGCTTTTTATTAAATTTTTAAATAACTGCTGTGTTATTAGTATAATTTATTGGAAGATTCTATGTGAAAGTTATTAATCTCCTTATATGAATTACAGATTACTACAAGCTCATTTTTAACAGCAAGACAGTTTATGATGTACAACTGAATGTAACAGATCATATGGAAACAACCACATTACCCACAGATATGCCTACAACTGTCTCAGGTGAGCACATCATTTTAATATGTTAGAATACACACTAAAGTGTTGAATAACTTTACTTCCAAGTACTTTGAAGAGTTAAAGCGGAAGGAAAATAAAAGTGAAAGATCTTTCTGTTTCAGAGTTATCAGTAACATAGTGTTCTCCAGTTTTCTCTCTTCTTTTTCATTGTGTTCAAAGTCCTGAAATATTTACAAAATTAAAGAAAAACCATAAAAATATGGTAAACATGTATAGATTCTTCTGTTAAATAAGCATTTTCATCTATCTGTACTTAGTTTCTTTCTATGTTTAATTATTTTTTTTCAAATGAATTGCCTTCTGTCTCCTTAGACTAGGTTTTCTTAAAGCCCTTCTTTCTTCCTTCTTTAGTACTGACATTTAAACATTTTAATGGAGTTTAGCTGTGATGGTGTTTAGCTGGGTATATGGAAGATAAATATTCTGTATTCTCATATGTCTGAAATAAGTCTTTAACTTGGCTAGCTATAAATTTCATGGCTAAAAATTCACTTCTTAGAGAAAATTAAGGGAGTTACTTCATTGTCTCTGGGAAACAATGTTGTTAATAAGTCTGTCCCCAATATAATTTTTATTTTATAAAAATGACCCAACTTTAGCTGCTGGGGTCCTGACATTTTGGGTTTTTCTTGTGTATGAGTGTTTTGGAAGAACTAATGCTGACGCTCCAATACTTTGTCCACCTGATGCGAAGAGCTGACTCATTGGAAAAGATTCTTTTGCTGGGAAAGATTGGAAGCAAAAGGAGGAAAGGGCTGCAGAGGATGAGCTGGTTAGATAAAATCACCAACTCAGTGGACAAGAATTTGAACAAACTCCAGGAGATAGTGAAGGATAAGGGAGCCTGGCGTGCTGCAGTCTTCTCAATCTGAAAGTTTAGGGCTTTCAAATTTAGGGAGTATATGTGCTATTCCTTATAGTTTATTTTTTACTTCATTTCATTTCCTCTGTTTTTTCCATGACTTCTCTCTTTTGGATGTTCAGATTTACAAGTTTTCATCTTTCCTTTATACTTTCTGTTTATTTTAACACTAGATTCTGGAAGATTTCTTAAATTTTACTTTTTAATCTATTGATTATTTTTTGGCTATCATATTTTTGAATGATTCTTAAGTTTGTTTGTTTGTTTGTTTTTGTAGCATCCTATTCTTACCTTATGTATATACTCTTTTGGAGACATCTTTGTAAATTGATTAGAGATACATTTTAAAATATCAGTCTGTTTTTTTGAAATCATTTTGAGGAGGAAGGCTGTTTTTTCTTTTCGTTTTCTTTAATCATGAGAATTCTCTTTCATGTACTGCTTCTAAGTCGCTTCAGTTGTGTCCGACTCTGTGCGACCCCATAGACGGCAGCCCACAAGCCTCCCCAGTCCCTGGGTTTCTCCAGGTAAGAACACTGGAGTGGGTTGCCATTTCCTTCCCCAATGCGTGAAAGTGAAAAGTGAAAGCGAAGGCACTCAGTCGTGTCCGACTCTAGCGACCCCATGGACTGCAGCCTACCAGGCTTCTCATCCATGGGATTCTCCAGGCAAAAGTACTGGAGTGGGGTGCCATTGCCTTCTCCTTTCATGTGCTGGTGCTCCTATATACCCTAGGATTTTTGCTTCTCTGTTGATACTCAAGAAAGGAAGTGATGGCTAGTGTGGATTGCCTCTATTGTTATTTTAAAAAATAAAGAAGATAGTTTTTCCATTAGATCTCTCTAGAAGTGAGAACTCTGAGTACTTCTTTCTTTTGGCCCTCTACTTTATTTCTTAAAATTTTTGTTGTAGTTTTACAATGTTTTAGTTTCTGCTGTACAACAAAGTGAATCAGCTATATTTATACATATATTTTAAGGGTGGAAGACCAGGGAGGGTGATGAACAGGCAACTTTCCTGTTCAGATTAAGTTGGATATAAAGTATGGTGTCAACAATGATAGTAGAAACCAAGGCCTTGCCAGATAGCTCGTTCAATATTTTTAGAGATTAACAATATCCTTTCCTCCCCTGAAAATTGTATAAATGTCACTGATTTTCTTCCTCCCTCTCTTAACTTCTTATCTTCTTTTATCAAAAAGATGCACTGTGCACCATATGTCAAGCACCTGGGAAACCTAGAGAATATAATTTTTTTTTGGTATAACAGTTACAACAATTTCTCATCTTGAGTGTGACAGGAGAAGCAGACAAGTAAACAGAAAAATTATAATTCAGTGTAATAAGTGTTCATAAACATGAACACAGTGCAATAAACCATATAGTTGGAGGAAACAGTTCACACTGAATGGAGTACAATATTTAATGCAGGGATTAGATGAGTGTTTCCATAAAAGTAATGAAATAGCAAGACATTCTCAAGAAAAATTTAAGATTTTCAAGATAAATGGATGACAGGAAACTAAGTGGATTAAGAGATAACACTGGAGTGCCATGAGGGTTCCTATAAATAATGGAAAGAAGTTGGATTTCAACCTGAAATCTATTTGAATCATTTAGAGAAGAGTCTTATAGAAATATCACTGAAAACACTGAGGTGGTAAATATCAGAATAGATACAGACTAAGGTCTTGCTTTTTTTTTTTTTTTTTGCAGCAAACAAAACATTCTGAAGTTTTCTCTGAGTGCTTTGAATATTCCCTTCATTATTTTTTCCCTTTATAGCCATGATTTTTCTTCAATCTTCAGATTGCTCCAGATCCAAATCTATTTCATCTCAGGCTGTGTTCTTTTCCTTCTCTCATATTTTAAGCAATCATCTCTTTCAAAATATAACTCCTGTTAATCATTTGAATGTATAATACAAATATTTAGAAATTCTGATGTATATGCTAATTTATACTATATCTGTGCATACCTGTCATGCATCTGTTTGTGTATGTATCATATCTTTATAGACTGTCCTTATTCAGACCCAGCGCTTCACTTATGTTCAGAGATATGGATACAGTATGGAAGTAACTTCTATAACTTTTCTACCAAAATAATTTGTAATACGTGCGACAGCGACTGTGAGAAGAATCACTCCTCCCTGCTGAATATGGATGATGGGGAAAATAGGAATAGAACCAAGGTTTGTGGTATGATTTGTGGTATGTCTGCAGCTATTTCTTGGTATTTTTAAAGTACAGGCACGGAGAATTTGGGTAAGAACATTAATTCTTGGCCATTCCTGATAAATGGCTTTCATGCCCTTCACTTTTGCTCTCTCCATCTGAGTGGAAAATTTCTATACCATTGAAAAATTCCTATATCACAGTTTCAGAAAGCAAGGATCTACAGTGATTAGAGTTGCTGGTTCATATGGTAAGCTATGGAAGTCTATTTCTTTGTTATTTCTTGTTCCCCGTGATTTCTGTTTTTTTGTTTTTTATAGAGTCAGGAAGGAGAGGGCAATTATGTATTTCCAATTGTGAGGTATATTTTAAATAATCACTCCTGCAGATTAAGTTACAGGATTCTCTTCCCCTTAGAATTGTCCACTGATAAAAAGTCATCCTCTGGACTATAAGCCACTTAATTATCTATCTTATCCTCACATATTACAACTCTACTTGATCTTACTTAAGTTAAAATACAGGAAAATCAGATCAAGTTATGCTCATGCTTATTTTGCTGTTGTTGTTTTTCTTAATATTTGACTGTAGCAAAAATACCAAATTCCCAACTGTAGAATGCCCCAACCCCTACTATCCAGAACAATATACCTGTTCATTTTCTTATAACACACAACAAGCTCCAATCCAAAAGATTTTGTCCTCAGCATTAACCTGAATGTGGTTAAATGTCTCAGTGACCTTTGCCCTTTCTGGTTTTACTACCTGGATTATTTTGTATCTTTTGAACCTGATTAACCCAACTCAGGTTTCCAGTATGTGGCTTAATATAGGCATATAGTAAATAGTTTTTGTCACTACTCTTAATGCATTATTTAAATTTTTTGAGGTTTTTCACTGTTAACTGCATTATTCTTGAAACTCTTTCTTTGTTAGTTCCCATGGCATCATGCCTTCTAGCTGATGTTTTACTTAACCTCCAAACAGGCTCTATACATTATTCCTAAATTTAAGATTCAAAAACTGAAATTCATAGAGGATAAATAAATTTCTTAAGGTCACATGAGCAATAAGAAGCAGAAAGTAAGCTCAAAACCTAGTCTGCTTATCTCCAAAGACTGAAGTGTGTCTAAAAATAATTGGTTGACAATTTACAGATGACTCTGACAAGGGTATTTTTCATGTAATAAGTAATTTGGGTGAAATATTGATAACATTTCACACAAGTACTTCTTAAGTGTTTACTAAGGTCTGCAATGTGGACTGAATGCTGGTAATATGAGTGATACACATAATAAAGCTTTTAAACTAAGGTGGATTGAAATAATAAATCAAAAATTATGTAAATGATTATCTAACTGCAATTATGATGTTGCATTTATAAAAAATGAAAAACATAGCTTTCAAACTGGAAGAAAAGAAGAACAGATGTGTGCCATTAATGGCTTCCTTACTGAGTAGTTGTGAGGTCTTTTCGGAAATTACCTTATCTGACTGCTACTTACTTCTTTTCAGAGATCATTCTTCTGAGCTGGTTTTTCCTTAAAGAAGGAAGTTTCAAAGTTTGGGGCTTCCAGAGACCTTCACTACCTTGGTTACACTCCTCTCATCCAATTAAAAAAATTGTTTTAAATTGTGGTAAAATATGCATAACATTTGGAGAAAAAATGGTAACCCACTCCAGTATTCTTGCCTGGGACTTCCCATGGACAGAGGAGCCTGGAGGGCTGCAGTCCATGGAGCCACACAGAATTGGACACACCTTAGCAACTAAAGAACAATAAATAACATTAAATCTCCTGGCCTAGCCAGTTTTAAGTGTACAGTACATTCCCAATGCTGTGCCATCAATCTCTGCAACTCTTTTCATGTTGCAAAACTGAAACACCATACTCACTAAACAACTCCTCAATTTCTCCTTCCTCTGCCCCCTGGCAAGCCTGATTCCACTCTTTATTTCTGTGAATTTGACTAGGGTAATAGTCAATAAATGAATTTTACATTTAACTTTACATTTAATTGAATCATATAATATTTGTTTTTCTGTGACTGTTCATTTCACTCACCATAATGTCCTCAAGGCTCATCCATGTTGTAGTATGTGTCAGACCTCAAAGAGGATAGTTAGAGACCACTTGAAATCTGAATGAAGAAGAAGCATGAAAACAAACCTTAAACTCCAGATTTCCTCTTAAGAATCTTGGAAGTTAATGCAAGATAAAATACCTTTTATATTTCAAGAGAAGATTCATGATGCCAGGAAAAGTTTTAAAGATACTATGACTCATCTCAGCATAGGGCCCAGTGAGGAGGGAAAAATTAAAAGAGTAGGATAGACTACTGTTGAGTGAAAATTGTATAAATCTTAATTATGTTGAATTGGTTCATGGTACTTTTCAGGTCTACTATATCCTTCTACTTTTCTGTATATTCATTCTATTAATTTTTGAGAGTTTGATATTGAAACTCCAACTGAAAATCTTAATTTGTCTACTTAAAAAATTGTATTTTTTTAATTTCTAAAAAATTTCAGGCTTCTTTTTTTAATTAATTTAATTGGAGAATAATTACTTTGATTTTTTTGCCATACATCAGTGTGAGTCAGCCACAGGTATACATGTGTCTCCCCTATCCTGAATCCCGCTCCCTCCTCCTGCCCCACCCTATCCCTCTGGGTTGGCCCAGAGCACTGGCTTTGGGTGCCCTGCTTCATGCATCAAAGTTACACTGGTTATCTATTTTACATATGGTAATGTACATTTTTTTAAAGTAGTAATTGTAATATATAGTGGAACTAAGGGCTTCCCTGGTAGCTCAATTGGTAAAGAATCTGCCTGCCAATGCAGCAGGTGCAAGAGACATGGGTTCTCTCCTTGGGTGGGGAAGATTCCCTGAAGGAGGAAATGATAACCCACTCCAGTATTCTTGTCTGGGAAATCCCACGGACAGAGGAGCCTGGCAAGTTGCAGTCCATGAGCTTGTAAAGGGTCCAACACAATCGAGTGCACGTACATGCACACATGCACTGGAACTATATATAACTTTGTTCTATGTTTTCCAAGTCTCATGTGAATGTGTTATCATACTTTCATAACTTAAAAAAGAGAGAGAGAAAAAAAAGAGTACATAAAGACAGGTAAATTGGAAAAGAATTGGGAGGTCTCATGGGAAAGGTTGAATGAATGTGATCCTATTCCATGGTGAATACAGAAAATTAGAATCTCTGCAGATGTCTACATGATGGGTTACCTGATGACTTGTTTTCACCTATCACCTGCTAACTGTTAAGAGTGTAGTAATGGTGTTAAATAGAACACTTGAGAAGAATAGAGAAGGTCTTCAAATCCCACTGAGGGTAAGGGGACAATGAACAAGGGAGCAGTAACATGAACGTTGAATGGAATTTTGATGACATGAACTTGTTTTTGTTGCACTTGAATTAGCTCCAAGCCATTCAAACTAACTGATGTTTCCTTTATTTATAGCTGTTCCTTAGATGTCGTCCATTATATATCTTCCAGACGCTTCTGAATTCTGTTTCCAACAACACAAATCAAACAGAAAGGAATGTTTCAGATATCTCCATTTTGACTTGTGAGTTAACCTGTTTCTTCCTTTTTTTTTTTTTTTTTTTGTCAATAATAAAGGAATACCTGGTGTGTTAATTTTGTTGATGTTTCTCTGACAGTCACCCTCTTACATGGTCAAAGATGTATGAAGGGCAAGAAAGATATCCTGGAAGCTTTTCTCTATAACTTAGGCAATTCTTTTTTTGAAAAAAAAAAAAATCTATTCTATACAGAAATTCCTTGGAATTGAAAGCACTGGGGGAAGAAATTCAGAAGTGTTGCTATACTTCCCTGCCTTTATTTTACATGACTGCTTCATGCTTTCCTAGGACATTAAGGAATGGAGACAAGGTATAAGGACAAAGTCAAATCAGGGTTAAGGACATTATCCAGTGCAATAAAAAATAAATTATCTCCTTGGAGCCAAGAAATTCTGCTTTGTTTCTAGTACTTTACATTGTTAAAGTAAATAATATGAGCTTATATACTTTACTAAAGGAAGATTATAACAATATTTTAAATGAACTATAATCCAGATGACTATATGATTTATTGGTCATATGATTCATTTATTGCCCATATGATTTTGAGAGTGAAATGAGGCACTATTGATAATTATACCAAGTAATTATACCAATTGTACCAGGCATAAATCAATAGTGTCCTGGGAAAGCCAAGGTTACTCAATGACCTCTTGGGTAAAATTGGTAACAGACACATATATTCCCTCTTTTTTTTTGGATTCTCTTCCCATTTAGTTCTTCACCAAGCACTGAGTAGAGTTCCCAGTGCTATATAGTAGGTTCTCATTAATTATCTATTTTATACATAGTATAAGGGATTGAATAATCAATGCCAATATCCAAATACAGTAGAAATTAACACATCATTGTAAAGCAATTATGCTATGCTAAGTCGCTTCAGTTGTATCTGACTCTATGATCCTATGGACTGTAGCCCACCAGACTCCTTAGTCCATGGGATTCTCCAGGCAAGAATACTGGAGTGGGTTGCCATTCCCTTCTCCAGGGATCTTTCCAACCCAGGAATCAAACCTACGTCTCTTATGTCTTCTATGTTGTCAAGGGGGTTCTTTATCACTAGTGCCACTGGGGAAGCCCTGTGGAACAATTGTACTTCAATAAAAAATAATTTAAAAAATTCTAACAGCAGATGATAATAAAAAATAAAAAGTGGTAATAGATAGACCAGAGGTAGTTTTGAGTCCAAGAAAGCTGAGGGCACTAGAGAGTTCTAACAATAGTAGAAAGAATCAGCAGAGCTATTGGCACTGTCTTCTCTCTTAACTAAAATGATTTAACAAGAGATGAGCAAGTTTTGGAAGTAAGAGTTTATCTTTACGAGGTAATTGTTTTTCAAGATAAAGAACAGGACCCATTTTTATTTATCTTTTTCTTCCAGGTTTGGTACCTCCATAAGTATTTCAAGTGCCAAAACAATGAAGCATGCAGTGTTCAATGGAAATTTAACAATTGGAAAATCTAATGAGTCTAGTAGTTATTGTACCTGTGAAAACAAAGTAGATGTACCAAATTCTCAACCTTATGTAAATTCAAGCACTTACAAGAGTTTAGGATATAGAAATGACTGTGTAAGCTGAAACTATGCAAAAACAATCTCAGAAACAAATGTGGTAAATTTGATTGGTTTGTGACCTTTAAAACTTTTTGTAAAAACATTAAAAACTCATCTTCAGTTGATTATAATTATACAGGAAAAGGTTTTTTTTTTTTAAATAAAATTGATATTATCTGGTCGAAATTTAATTTGAAATATTAGAAACTTTGAGAATTAAAGTGGTTTATTTTGTTTATAAAGAGTAGTATAAACAGGGCTACAACTTCTTTCAATACACCTTATTATGTCTATACTGAAGGAATTGTTACACTCCTTTCTAAGTTGGGATAAGCTTTTATTGTTTTATCCTTTCTGTGCTCAAAGACATGAAATATTTTCAACAGTTTCTTTAATTGTGAAGTTTTTTTTTTTGTTTTTTTTTTGTGTTGTTTTTTTTTTTTTTTTGCTGGCATCACTTCCTTTAGACAGTTTCAGTGTCATTTTCTTCACACAACTACTTTTGTTAATATACTTTCTTCACTAAGTTCCTCTGACTGCATATTGAGACTCTCTAAAATGATGGTAGAGTCAATATTCCCACAGTGAGTGATTTATGTCATAACTGTATTTAGATTATTATTTGTACAATGTGGTAAAAGTTCCTGTCATGCTATAAACATGTTATTCACTCCTTCTGACAGGATATTTGAGTATTTTCAGCTAGATGCTTTATGTCAGATTTCTAAAACTCAGCTAGAGAGTTTTTGATTGCATTATGATTGTATTATCAATAGTCTGCCCACATGTCCATCAAACATAAAAGGTCTTAAAAGACAAGATAATTCCTTGACCCCTTGACTGGATTAATGATGCTGCATTTAATGATAAACAGAAAATTTTCACAAGTTCACTCAAGCCCCTAAGAGAATTAGCATGACCTAGAGCATTATCTGAGTAGAAGTGCTCTAAAAACTATATTATTTTGCTGACAGTATCTCAACAACATGGAAACAAGGAGAAAAAGGAACGGTACACATTACTATCTATATCTGAACTGAATAAGAGATTCTCAGTGACCAACCCTGGAGAAAAAAAAAATTTTTAAAGTGACAAGATTGAGTATCTGTTGTTTACATAGGAGCAAAGTTTGTACTTCATGTGATTACTCAGAGTTAATACACTCTGGTAAATGAAAACTGAATCCTGTAGGTGGGAGGCTGATGTTTAGGTGAATCATAATCTCTGAAATTTGCACTTGTGAGAATCATGTAAAAATAATTTCTGATAGCTTTCAAAGTTCAAACAATAAATTAAAACAAACATCTGAGGTGTGCTCCATTTTATGATAATATGATTCTTTTCCTCCAGATTATTACATATATTTATCAACAGGAAATCTGTGAAGGATTCTCAAGACAACAGAGCTGATACTTAAGGAATATGTAATCTACCACTAATCCTCTCTTTTATGTTAACATATCCTTGGTGGTGGTGGTTTAGTCACTAAGTTGTGTTCGACTCTTGTGACCCCATGGACTATAGCCTGACAGGCTCCTCTGTCCATGGGATTCCCAGGCAAGAATACTGGAGTGGGTTGCTATTTCCTTCTCAAGAGGATCGTCCCAATCCAGGGATCAAAACAGGATCTCTTGCATTACAGGCAGAATCTTTACCAACTGAGGTACAAGAGACGCCCTAGATGAAAATATCCTTAGTCATTGATTAAAGCTAAGAAGTAATCAGGCCAAAACAGGAGAAAACAGGAGCTCAGAGAACTAATTTAATCATTATGCCTTTTTTTTTTTTTTTTCTGAGAAGATGCTTGCATTTTCACGCAAATTTTAACTTTTATTTAGACAGATCCTGGGTGCTGGAGGTCTTCCTTGATGGTTCAGTTGGTAAAGAGTCTGCCTGCAACCTGGGAGACCCAGGTTGAATTCCTGGGTTGGGAAGATCCCCTGGAGGAGGAAATGGCAACTCACTCCAGTTTTCTTGCCTGGAGAATCCCATCGACAGAGGAGCCTAGTGGGCTACAGTCCATGGGGTTGCAGAGAGTCAGACATGACTGAGAGACTAACACTACACTGGGTCTTGGAGAAATGAAAGTTAGAACAAAGTCATCTCCATACTATGAGCTCAGTTCAGTTCAGTTGCTCAGTCATGTCTCTCTCTTTGTGACCCCATGGGCTGCAGCATCAGGCTTTCCTGTCCATCACCAACTCCTGGAGCTTGCTCAAACTCATGTCCATCTCTAGTCGGTGATGCCATCCAGCCGTCTCATCCTCTGTCATCCCTTCTCCTTCTGCCTGCAGTATTTCCCAACATCAGGGTCTTTTCCAATGAGTCAGCTCTTCTCATCCGGGGACCAAAGTATTGGAGTTTCAGCTTCAGCATCAGTTCTTCCAATGAACATTCAGGACTGATTTCCTTTAGAATTGACTGGTTTGATATCCTTGCAGTCCAAGGGACTCTCAAGCATCTTCTCCAACACCACAGTTCAAAAGCATCAATTCTTCAGTGCTCGGCTTTCTTTAATGGTCCAACTTTCACATCCATACATGACTACTGGAAAAACCATAGCTCTGACTAGACTGACCTTTGTTGGCAAAGTAATGTTTCTGCTTTTTAATATGCTATCTAGGTTGGTCATAGCTTTTCTTCCAAGGAGCAAGTGTTTAATTTCAGGGCTGTAGTAACCATCTGAAGTGATTTTGGAGCCCAAGAAAATGAAGTTTGTCACTGTTTGCATTGTTTCCCCATCTAATTGCCATGAAGTGATGGGACCAGATGCCATGATCTTCATTTTTTGAATGTTGAGCTTTAAGCCAGCTTTTTCACTCTCCTCTTTCACTTTCATCAAGAGCCTCTTAAGTTGCTCTTCACTTTCTGCCATAAGGGTGGTGTCATCTGCATGTCTGAGGTTATTGATATTTCTCCCAGCAATCTTTGATTCCAACTTGTGCTTCATCCAGCCTGGCATTTCTCATGATGTACTCTGCATATAAGTTAAATAAGCAGGGTGACAATATACAGCCTTGACATACTCCTTTCCCAATTTGGAACCAGTCTGTTGTTTCCTGTCCAGTTCTAATTGTTTCTTCTTGACCTGCACACAGATTTCCCAGGAGGCAGGTAAGGTGGTCTGGTATTCCCATCTCTTGAAGAATTGTCCATAGTTTGTTGTTATCTACACAGTCAAAGACTTTGGCATAATCAATAAAGCAGAAGTAGATGCTTTTCTGGAATTCTCTTGCTTTTTCGATGATCCAACAGATGTTGGCAATTTGATCTCTGGTTCCTCTCCCTTTTCTAAATCCATGATCTCTGGTTCCTCTGGCTTTTCTAAATACTATGAGATAGGGACTCAAGTAATTCTACCTTCACTGTAAGATTGAACCAAAAGGAAACAAGCCCTTTGAAAATCTTGCAGCCCCGGTTGTGATCATCTGTGTTTTCAAGAAATTTCAACCTTTATTCAGGGATTAAGGGGTCAAAATTCATAAAGTCCTGGATCCTGAGAGAAGTAACTTGTGACTCTTTTCTGGAGAAGGGTAACTTCATTCCAGAATACAGAGACAACAGTCATAGTGACATACTCAGTTTCAAAAAAGAGACCCACAGAGAGGTTCCAAAGAGAAAAACAAGTACAATCATTAAAAATGGAATTTTTATGCCAGTGGCTAAACACTTTTATCTCTTGAATTCCCTTTTGCCCTCATTTTTCCAGTGGTCATGTATGGATGTGAGAGTTGGACTGTGAAGAAAGCTGAGTGTCAAAGAACTTTTGAACTGTGGTGTTGGACAGGACTCTTGAGAGTCCCTTGGACTGCAAGGAGATCCAACCAGTCCCCCCTAAAGGAGATCAGTCCTGGGCGTTCATTGGAAGGACTGATGCTGAAGCTGAAACTCCAATACTTTGGCCACCTCATGTGAAGAGTTGACTCATTGGAAAAGACTCTGATGCTGGGAGGGATTGGGGGCAGGAGGAAAAGGGGATGATAGAGGATGAGATGGCTGGATGGCATCACCGACTCGATGGACATGAGTTTGGGTAAACTCTAGGAGTTGGTGATGGACAGGGAGGCCTGGCGTGCTGCGATTCATGGGGTCGCAAAGAGTCAGACATGCCTGAGCAACTGAACTGAACTGAACTGAATCCTTAATTAAATTATTTTTAATGTCATTTCTAACTCATTTAGGTTCTGGAGTTTTCATTTGACCCCTGAATTATTTCTATGCTGTGGAAATTCTTTACACTTTTCTCTCTACTTGAACACACTGATCATTTTTATTTTAAATTTCCTATCTGATATCATCAGTATCTATAGGTCAGTTTTTATTACTTGACTTGTCAATTAATGTTTTGTCATTTAGTCTATTTTTTTTTTAGGATGCTTCACAATTTTTCATTAAATGCCAACCATGTATGCAAGAGACCTGGGTTCGATCCCTGGGTTGAGAAGACCCCCTGGAGGAGGGCATAACAACCCACTCCAGAATCCCATGGACAGAGGAGCCTGGCGAGTTACAGTCCACAGGGTAGCAAAGAGTCAGACACAACTGAAGCGACTTAGCACATGCACATGTATATAAAAACAGTAAAGATTATGAGTGATATTTTTCTAGAAAGAGAAGTTTTTATTTGTTTGTTTTCTAGCAGGCATGTAGGATATAAGTCCCTTATATTCTACATGTAAAGCATGTAGAATATAAAAAGTCCCTTGAGTTTGCCTTTTCAGTTGTTTTACAAATTCTGTTCAACTTGGATAATAATTTTTTGGTAGGAGGTTTTATGTGATACAAGCCACAGTTTTGTGGTAGGAACAGGGAGATCTCCCTTCTTTGATTACACAACACCTACCAAGCACATACATATTTAAAAGCTAATGGTCAAACAATGCATTCCCAACAGAACATTTATTAAGGAACAGTATCACACATACAGAAAGCATGGCAGTTGCTTAGCTCTCCTCTCCTTTTTCACAATATGGAGTTATGCACAGTGATCAGGCAGGTCTGCATGTCAGATTCCAGGAAGGAGATTCTGATGCTGCAAGTGGGTTTTATGTGCCTGACTAGGAACTTAGCACTTCCTTGCTAGTGTGTTCAAGGGCTGGGTTCTACGTGGTTTGGTCACAGCACTATTGCATGGGAAAGCCTTACTTCTCCCACATTCTGCTGCCTAAGCATTTAACCACAGAAACCACCAGACCCCATCCTCATGTCTGTAACTTCAGGATGTGTCAAAACCTGTCACCTCAACTGTGATGCAATGAATCAAATGGTTGTCTTAAGCACTGCAGCCAGTTACTTTGGAGAGTTACAGGACCTACCCTGAAGCATCAGTTCAGTTCAGTTCAGTCACTCAGTCGTGTCCGACTCTACTCGACCCCGTGAATCGCAGCACACCAGGCCTCCCTGTCCATCACCAACTCCCGGAGTTCACTCAGACTCACGTCCATCGAGTCAGTTATGCCATCGGTATCCGTTAATTCCTTCAGGTCTTGACAGAAAGCTTGATGGCAAGTGGCAGAAATTTATCCCACTGCACTGAGCAAACACGTCAACCTGTAAGGGCTGCAAGGCTGGGTCCCTGGAACAAAGCCCCTGGAAGGGAAGAAACAGTGACACTCTGAGGGCAGGGTGGGAAGTTGATCACTCCTGCTTTTACAACTACATAGAGCTGCATCATTACCAATTCATAACTTTGCTTAAACCTATCAGAGCTCTGAGGTTATAGTGCAGTCAGCTAAGCTGAAATCTGAAAAAGACAGGTACCTTCAAAGAAAGATAGGGCATGCAATCTTGCTCACCGGGGGAAACGACTCAATTCATAGAAGCTGTTATAAAGAATTCAGCCAAAATGTTTAACAAGTTGCTAAAGGCAGACTGTGGTTTTGCTTGAGAGCACAGACACCCTGAGAACTGGGGACACAGAGGTAAATCACAGATACCTGGAGGTACTTTACAAACTGCACCGGATTCTGTAAGTCTGAAAGCAGGTCACAACATATCAGCAAATTTCCCTTATGTTTCAGGTCTGAGGAGATGAAGAACAGTCACTGTTGAAAAGACACAAAGCCTGAAATTTCTCCCCTAGGGAACAAGAGCCTTATTGCCACTGAAGGCAAAACATCAAGCTCTCCTTCTCAGGCTCAAGAGAAGCTCATTACAGCTGAAAATGACAGAGAAGGGAACAGCCTGATGGTGTTAACCATGGCTGCTAGAATTTCTCTGCTAAATGAACCTCCAGATATCCACAGTGGTGACTTGCTTGACAGGTCTCCTGTTTCAATTCTCTTGTTCCTTCACTGTTGCTCTCACTTTCAAAATAAACTGCCTGCACTAAGTTCTCCACATCTGCTTCTCAGCACTTCATGTCCTCTTTTTCTACTTCCGCTTTCTCTAGTTTCTTTCCACCTTGAAAGGGACAGCAATCTGTCTTCTCTTTGTTCCCTGCTCCTTTCCTGTTCTCAGTCCCTGGGCTGCATCACAACCTAAGGTTCACAGAGAAATGTAAACAGAGAATCGAGGAAAAACCTCCAGCCAACCCCTGGAACACCTAATAATTTAAAAGATTTAAAAAATGTTGTGATCTAAGTAGAGTTGTCAGGTAAAATACATCTTGTATTTTGAATTAACTGAATAAGATACCTGAATATCTTATTCAGTTAAATTGTAAATTTAGATTAAAAATAATATGTTTTTCAAGTAAGTATGCCTTATGCAATATTTTTATTTATTTGTAATATGTATTGTTGATAACTAAAAAGCCTCTTGATGAAAGAGTGAAAGAGGAGAGTGAAAAAGTTGGCTTAAAGCTCAACATTCAGAAAACAAAGATCATGGCATCCGGTCCCATCACTTCATGGGAAATAGACAGGGAAACAGTGGAAACAGTGTCAGACTTTATTTTTCTGGGCTCCCAAATCACTGCAGATGGTGACTGCAGCCATGAAATTAAAAACGTTTACTCCTTGGAAAGAAAGTTATGACCAACCTAGATAGCATATTCAAAAGCAGAGACATTACTTTGCCAACAAAGGTTCGTCTAGTCAAGGCTATGGTTTTTCCTGTGGTCATGTATGGATGTGAGAGTTGGACTGTGAAGAAGGCTGAGTGCCGAAGAATTGATGCTTTTGAATTGTGTTGGAGAAGACTCTTGAGAGTCCCTTGGACTGCAAGGAGATCCAACCAGTCCATTCTGAAGGAGATCAACCCTGGGATTTCTTTGGAAGGAATGATGCTAAAGCTGAAACTCCAGTACTTTGGCCACCTCATGCGAAGAGTCAACTCATTGGAAAAGAGTCTGATGCTGGGAGGGATTGGGGGCAGGAGGAGAAGGGGACGACAGAGGATGAAATGGCTGGATAGCATCACTGACTTGATGGACGTGAGTCTCAGTGAACTCCAGGAGTTGGTGATGGACAGGGAGGCCTGGCCTGCTGCAATTCATGGGGTTGCAAACAGTTGGACACGACTGAGCGACTGAACTGAACTGATATACTGTTGACCTGAAATTCAAATTTAAGTGGAAATTCTAGGTTTTAATTTGCTAAATCTGGTCAGTCTGCACATAATTGCATTGGAAAGGGTCAGCTAGAAAAATGAAGACAAATTTGTATAGGCAGAAAATGTTATTTTAAACCGAAGGAAGCTGTTTCCTGACCCCCCGACCCCACCCCTCCACCCACATATCTGTCATTGTATCTATTTGTAATATTCATTACAAACCTCATGCTTTAACCTTTTCTTCTTTGTGTCTGAAACTTTTAAACACTCCTTCTGAAGTAAGTGCGTGCGTGCGTGCTCAGTCGCCTCAGTCCTGTCCGACTCTTTATGACCCCATGGACTGTCAGCCCACCATGTAAAATTGTCTCAGATTTGAGCTTTTCGGGAGACTGTAAAAAGAAGCCAAAACTGGATCACAGTGGCTTTTCTGGGCTCTGCTTTGAGTAGTTACCGGGTGAGAGAGAAGGAGCCAATCAGATATGAAATTCTCAGAGTTGCCACTGTGCTCCAACCAATCCCAGGCTGCTGATCCACCGCCCCTGCAGCTAGAGTACCGGTTGGTAATTTCCTGGTAGCCGTTACTACCCAGATTCATGAAAACCTAAAAGAAAAGGACACATGATATGCGCTGGCCAAGGGGGCATCTGCCTGAAGTTCGGTTTTGAGATTGAGTGGAGGATGCTAGATTTCTGCACTGTTTCCAGTTGAATCTTGTTTCCGCCCGCTCCCCGAAGAAAACTGGCACCTTGCTTTTCTGCAGTGAGGATCAGATATAATCATCAGTTCATCCCCAGGATTATTCCACCCTCTATGACTGTCAAAGAGCCTTCTCCAAGAGCGTCTGAGATGGAGAGTGAAAGGATTGAGAATAGGAAGGTTGTGGAGCAGAGGATCAAAAGGCCAGGTAAGAGGGAAAACAGAAGTTGCCCTCAGATACAGGAACTGAGCATCCTTTCTTGATCCCACCTTGCATCCTCAGAATTTTGGTTTATATCATACATAATCTGACCCTTAAGTAGAAACAATCTTCTTTATAAAGCAAAGACGTCAGAGAAGTTGTGGATCTACCCTTCTCCGCCGGATTAACACCCATCTCTTGGAAAGGGCAGTATTTCATTAAAAAGCACCAGGAGAAACTTGTTTTTCTGTTCTGGAATCCAGACAGAAGATTGAGTAACATAATTCTCAGAAATGGCACCAAAAAGTAGAGCCAAAGCACTTTTGAGACTGCTGCTGCTGCAAATTAAATCTCTGTGCCTTTCCTCATTTTTCTAAGTGTTAATTACTGGGTTGTGAACTATAGCATGTAGAGAAGATAGAGGGGAAAAATTATTTGGGCCTTTTGTTTCTTTACTTGTTTGCTTTTCTTTACAAGATAAACAGTAACATGTTTTCCACAGGTATAGTAACAAAGAAAATGCTAATCATGTCAAGTATGATTTGTGGAGGTATTGCCTTTCTTCTTTGGGCAGTGTTAGGATTTCCTCAAAAATGTGAGTAAACAATTGCTGCTAAAAATATATTGATTGTATTAATATTGATTTGGTTATACCAGTAACTAGCTTTTCCTTCCCCTTCACTGAACAACTGGACTCAGAAAATATTTTCCCTACCAGAGCCATCTAGTTTTTCTTCAAAATTAGTTACTCTGCTTTGTCTTCTAGAGTGAACATTCCTTTAATAAATATCTCTTGAACTTCAGGCATATGATGATACCAAAAAAAAAGTAGATTTTTCTGCCCTGGAAGGAATTCATTATTAACTGAAGAAAAAAGCATGTAAACATGATAAGAAAAAAGTGTCAGTTGCTCAGTTGTGTCTGACTCTTACGACCCCATGGACTGTAGCCTCCCAGGTGAGATTTTCTAGGTAAGAATACTAGAGTGGGTTGCCATTTCCTTCTCCAGGGTGTCTTCCTGACCCAGGGATCGAACCTAGTTCTCCTGCATTGGCAGGTAGATTCTTTACTGCCTGAGCCATGATAAAATAACTACTAAGTAGAAGTACATTCAGTTTGAAGCAGAAGAGATTATAAGTCTACCTCGAGTAGTTGGGCTTCCCTGATAGCTCAGTTGGTAAAGAATCTGCCTGCAATGCAGGAGACCCTGGTTCAATTCCTGGGTCAGGAAGATCTGCTGGAGAAGGGATAGACTACCCACTCCAGTGTTCTTGGGCTTCCCTTGTGGCCCAGCTGGTAAAGAATTCGCCTGCATTGTGGGAGACCTGGGTTCAATACCTGGGTTGGGAATATCCCCTGGAGAAGGGAATGGCTACCCACTCCAGTATTCTGGTCTAGAGAGTTACATTGACTCTATAGTCCATGGGGTTGCAAATAGTCAGACACTATTGAGTGATTTTCACTTCACTTTGCTAGTAGTCAAGTGAGACTTTGTGATGGGAGGAGTGTTTGTGCTGAATCAGGAGATCAAGTAGGCATTTATCAATGAGCTTGCCTTTGAGGAGAAAAAAAACATTAGCATCAGAGAATCATACCAGGTGCAATTAGGATAGAGTTAAAAAGAAGTGGGTTGGGGTCTAGCAATTATACTACATTCCCCTAGTGCATCCTAAAGGAGATCAGTCCTGGGTGTTCACTGGAAGGACTGACGCTGAAGCTGAAACTCCAATACTTTGGCCACATCATGTGAAAAGTTGTCATTGGAAAAGACCCTGATGCTGGGAGGGATTGGGGGCAAGAGTAGAAGGGGACGAGAGAGGATGAGATGGTTGGATGGCATCACCAATTCGATGGACATGAGTTTGAGTGAACTCCGGGAGTTGGTGATGGACAGGGAGACCTGGCGTGCTGCAATTCATGGGGTCACAAAGAGTCGGACACGACTGAGCTACTGAACTGAACTGAGTGCATTGATTCTCTCACTTCCATAGATGATTATTTTATACTTTATCCTTTCTATCCAAACCTTTAGGGAGTCTTTCCACATCTTCATTATTAAGTCTATATATTTGCTTCCAATCTTACAGTTTAGTTCAGTTCAGTCGCTCAGTCACATCTGACTCTTTATGACCCCATGGACTGCAGCATACCAGGCCTCCCTGTCCATCACCAACTCCTGGAGCTTACTCAAACTTGTGTCCATCAAGTCAGTGATGCCATCCAACTGTCTCATCCTCTGTCATCCCCTTTTCCTCCCACCTTCATTCTTCCCCAGCATCAGGGTCTTTTTCAAGGAGTCAGTTCTTCACATCTGGTGGCCAAAATATTGGAGCTTCAGCTTCAGCATCAGTCCTTCCAATGAATATTCAGGACTGATTCCCTTAGGATTGACCGGTTGGATCTTCTTTCAATCCAAGGGACTCTCAAGAGTCTTCTCGAACACCACAGTTCAAAAGCATCAATTCTTCGGTGCTCAGCCTTCTTTATGGCCCAACTCTCACATCCATATGTGACCACTGGAAAAACTGTAGCTTTGACTAGACAGAACTTTGCTGGCAAAGTAATGTCTCTGCTTTTTAATATGCTGTCTAGGTTGGTCATAACTTTTCTTTCAAGGAGCAAGTGTCTTTTAATTTCATTGCTGCAGTCACCATCTGCAGTAATTTTGAAGCCCAAGAAAATAAAGTCTGTCACTGTTTCCATTGCTTCTGCATCTATTTGCCATGAGATGATGGGACCAGATGCCATGATCTTAATTTTTTGAATGTTGAGCTTTAAGCCAGCTTTTTCACTCTCCTCTTTCACTTTCATCAAGAGCCTCTTCAGTTGCTCTTCACTTTCTGCTGTAAGGGTGGTGTCATCTGCATATCTGAGGTTATTGATATCTCTCCCGGCAACCTTCCTTCTAACTTGTGCTTCATCCAGCTTGGCATTTTTATGACAATTAGTAGAAAACTTCCAAATAACTCTCATCACCACACCTATTGTATTACCTCTTATCTCTACCCATAAACTCTATCCAGATTCTTGGTACTATATAGATGGAGTGTTCATGTTCTATGCTAGATCCTATAGCCTCTTACCTGATTAGTATTACTCTAGTAAATCTTGTCTCTCTTCTCTATGTCATCAGCCTTTTCATGCTCAACTGAAACATCCTCATGGGCAACATGATACAGTGATATCTCTCCTACTTCCCCTGCCAAAAAAAAAAAACAAAACAAAACTCTCTAGACTTTACTCTTCCTTCATCTACCAATTTGTTTTCTCCTCTGTACAGTAGCCTCCTTGAAAAATCTTTGCTAGCTTTTCCTAATGTCTGTTTTGCTGTTTTCTGTTAAATCTACTTTGCTCATATTCCCATTTCTTTTTCTACCAAATTTACCTTACAAGTCCATTAGTAACTTCCAGGTCAATTCCTAGTCTTTATCAAACTTGATCTGTGTAGTAGTCAGCACTGTCTCTCTCCTTGGAAATGATTTGTTCATTTGACTTCCAAAACAGCATTTTCTCATGCCTTGCTTCCTACCTAATCTGTTGCTTATTTGCAGGTTTCTTGTATTTGTTCCTTCTTTTCTCCCTGACCTCTTACCTTTGCCCCGGGTTCAGTCCTAGAGCAGGTCCCCTCTTCATCTGTCTTTGTACTCTCGGTAACCTGAACCAGACTTAAAACTTTTACATTAATATTGATGATTTCCAAATATACATCTCCAGTCTGGTTCTTCTCACTGAATTCCAAATTGTTAAATCCACCTACTTGACTCTCTAACAAACATCTCAAACCTAGCATTGTCCAAGATGACAAAAGAAAATGTGATAGATAAACTTCTATCTTCTATAGCCCCTTCTATCTGTGGTTTTCCTCATCTCAGGAAATACCAACTTTATCTTTCCATTTTCAAGGCAAAAATTTTATAGTCCTTTTTTGACTCTTTTCCCCACTCTCAAGCCCCAAATATAATCAGAAAATTCTGCCTGGCCTGTCAAAATATGACCACAATCTGAGTACTTTTCATCATTTCTACCCTCTTGATTATTCCCAGTCCACATCTTCCATCTTCTAAATCTTCTTCTCTCTTCCACTCTTGACCTTCTAAAGCAATATGCCCAGTGAAAATGTAGTGTGAGTCACAAATGTCATTTAAATTTTAACAGCCACATTGAAATTAAAGAAAAATTGAAACAGTTTTAATTGCATTTAATTCAAACGTAGTCAATGTATTATCATTTCATCATGTAGCTATGTAAACAATTATTGAGATCTTCATATTATTTTTTGTAGTAAGTGTTTGATATTCAATGTGCATTTTATACTTACAAGACACCTGGATTTGGACTAGCAATATTTCAGGTGCTGAATAGTCACACCTAGCTATGGCTACCATTTCAAGCAGTACAGTTCTAGAGTATATTTTTAACAATTTTTTGAGACAAATCAGATCTGTGCAAAATGCTGCAGAGGTCTTTTATTCTGTTGGAGCAATGCCAAAATCCTACTAATTGCCGCCAGGCTCTGTTGGATCTGGTCATTCAACTATCTCTGTGATCTCATCTCTTACTATTTCATTTTTTCTCCAGTCCTCTGGCATCCTTACTGTTTTGTGAAGAAGGAAGACACATTTATCTTTGTCTTTTGTCCTAGGTCTTCTTTTTGTTTGGGAAGCTCTTCCCCTATATGTGAATATGCCCCTACCCAGCTACCTCCTTCAAGTCTATAATAAATATCTCGTGGAACACTGTCTGGACTATTGCATTAAAATTGCACCTCTTTCCATCAACAGTCCCAATCCCCTTTACTTTGATGCATTTTATGACAAACTAGTAAGGCAATGGCACCCCACTCCAGTACTTTTGCCAGGAAAATCCCATGGATGGAGGAGCCTGGTAGGCTGCAGTCCATGAGGTCGCTAGAGTCGGACACGACTGAGTGACTTCACTTTCACTTTTCACTTTCATGCATTGGAGAAGGAAATGGCAACCCACTCCAGTGTTCTTGCCTGGAGAATCCCAGGGACGGGGAAGTCTGGTGGGCTGCCATCTCTGTGGTCGCACAGAGTCGGACACGACTGAAGCGACTTAGCAGTAGTAGCAGCAGTATAGTTTACTAGATGTGTAAGTCCAATTAAGCAGAAGGATTTTTGTATCTTATTTATAGAGTTGTGCTTCTAAAGCTACAAAAGTTTATCTGGCACATGGTGGAAGCTCAAATGATAATTGTTGAATGAATGAACAAATTAGTGAGTGAATTAGAAAACATGGCTTTCTGGTGACCCAAGTTCTGAGCCAAATACTTGATTTTTGAACAAGATGTTTATTTGAACTTGACATTTTAAAATCATGTTGATGTATGGCAAAACCAATACAATATTGTAAAGTAATTAACCTCCAATTAAAATAAATAAATTTATATTAAAAAAAAATAAAATCATTTTAAAATTAATATTGGTGACCTGAGATGTGTCCCAGCCACCATAGTAAATTACAGGGGCAAAAACAGGTAAATAAAGAAAATACCAGTAGTACGAAAAAAAAAAATGGAAGAAAAAATGTCTAAAGAAGATTAAGTTTCTGAAAGTTTGTTTATTATCACCATTTTAAAGTATGCATAGATCTGCATTCTTCAGTGGTGATTTGTTTTATGCTCTGTTCTTGATCTTTAATTTTCCTGAATTATGTCAGTTATATAATTTGAATTGAACATGGAAATAACATATATTTTCTCAGTCTGAAATATATGAGAATCTTTTACAGTGAAGGTTAAACTTTTTCATTTTCTTACACTTTCTTCATTTTCCCCCCTCAATTACTGTGTTAATTTTAGCTAAAAATCCAATGATCTTCAACAAGACATGCTCTGAGGATGCAATTATATGTCCACAAAGCTGGAACCGAATCAATAATAGTTGCTTCTTTCAATCTGAACGTGAAAAAACTTGGATGGATGGCCAGAAAAAATGCATGGCTCACTCTGGATCTCTGGCCATATTCAACTCCAAGAATGAAGTGGTTAGATATCTCCTTCACAATATATATTCCATTTAATTTATTGAGTAGCTGCTCTGTAACAGGTATACCTCAAGGGTGTAATAGATCAGTCAATGAGACAGTCAAAGATCTTTGTCTTTATAGAGGTTAAATCACATAGGAAGAGACAAGGAATACAAAATAATCATAATAAACATATAAATTATATAGTATGTTGCAAGTTAGTAAATTAAATTTTATGCAAAAAATTGTAAGTTGAGAGGATTTTATGAGTGTTTTCAGTGGGTAGACTGCAAGTAAGATAGTCAACTCAGTGATAACACTTGAGCAAAAATGTAATGTAGATAGGGGAGTTAGTTGGTCAAGAGAATATCTGGGGGACAAACTTCCCAGAAAAGGAAATAGTGAGAACATGAATCTTAAGGTAGGTACTTGCCTGGAAAATTCAATGAACAGAAAAGAGGCAGCCAGTCAATGTACCTAACATGAGAATGTGAGTGAGGGATAGGGACCATCTAGCTCTTGTAGGCTTTTTTAAACTAGAATTAGGAGATATTGCAGAAAATGAAAAATAAAGAATATGACATGATTTGACTTAAGTTTTAAAACAATCATTTTCTTTTAAATGTAATGTGCCCATGAATTACAAATATAAAAGCAGAGTATATGTTATTAGGCTGTTGCAATAACTCTAGCAAGAGGGTGGTGGGCTCAAAATGACCTTAGCATTGGAGGTAATAAGAATGAGAAAACTAGGAGAGCACTCTGTATTTTGTGAAAGGAATCTTTGATGCCCTATCTGGGACCCTCTTGCTATTGGATTGGACTGAAAATGGACAGCACAAGAAAACTCTGGGTATGGACAAATGGAGATATATTCAGCAACTGGTAAGCATTAATAGCGTGTATTTGTTCATAAATGTGTTAAGGATGGTAAGAACTCTGAATCTATAATTGTTCTTGTTTGTTTAGTTGTGCCTGACTCTTTTGTGATCCCATGGACTGCAGCCTGCCAGGCTCCTCTGCCCATGGGATTTCCCAGGCAAGAATATTGGAGGGGGTCACCATTTCCTTCTCCAGGGGATCTTCCCAACCCAGGGATCAAACCTGAATTTCCTGTATTACAGACAGATTCTTTACTGCTGAGCCATCAGGGAAGCAGAAATCTATGATTAGCCACCTCCATAATTTCCTCTACACCATCTCCCAAAAAGGCCCCTCAACAAATTAAATGCCAAAGAGAAGCTTCAGACAAATATATGATCTTGGGCGAAGGTCAGATACCAATATTTATTTCTACACATTCAGATGGACTATACTACTCGTGAGCCACAAAGATTACTTTTATTCTAGACGAAATGAAAATCCAACGTGTATGAACCTTGCCTTATTCTCAGGGCTTTGCCTTTGGTTTGTTTGTTTACTATTGCTTCACATTCTCATTGGCATGGGAGTCTTAGAAAGTTTACTCAAACCTACACTTACTACACCCACTGGTGACCTGAAATGGAAGAAAATTAAGTGATAAAGGCAAAATGTTTGCTTCCATTGACCACTGAAAATCTAGACTTTCTCTATGTTCCTAAGCTTGAAGAACTGATTGTGCCTGTAGACTTCACTTCTGTTCTTGAAATATTTAAGATCTTCTCCAACTTCATGGAGGAGAAAGAAATTGGAAAGATACTGATTTCCCCATAGAGAGAAGACACTAGCTACAATTTATTGAGCACCTACTAAAGATAGATGCTGTCTCAGTCCAGTGGCATTTGGTGCTAGACATGATAGAATGTGTATGATGTAGCAGAGTAACAGGAGTTGCTAAATTTAGAGAAATTTCTGTCATCACTGTGTTTATATCCAATTTGGGGTGAAAATACACATGCAATGATTTGAGCCCAATAATATAGCCAATCATTATGTTTTCAACTTTGAAAAATACATGACAAAGTATAACATAAACTTTCTGACTACCAAACTTAACAATTATGGAATTTTCTTGAGAGAAGATATTGTGTATTATATACAGCTCCACTTCGAAAAAAAGATGAGAGAAGTAAAACTAAGTTGGTTAAAATTGGTGCAATAGTTTGCTAAGGCAGGCTACTGTAATAAATACCACAGACTCGGTGGCTTAAACAATAGTTATGGAGACCGGAAGTCTCAGATAAAGGTTTGGCAGGATTGATTTCTTCTGAGGCCTCTCTCCTTGGCCATCTTCTCCTCTGTGTCTTCACATGGTCTTCCCTCTGGCATTTGCCTATCTGTGCCCAGATTTTTTCTTCTTATGAGGAGATCAGCCATATTGGAGTAGGGCCCCCTGTAAAGACTTCTTTTTAACTTAACCAACATTTTAAAACACTTCATCTCCTAAGATAATTGCATTCTGAGCTATGAGTATTGAGGTCCTCAATATATATATTTGAAGAGGGGGGTACATAATTCAGCCTATGACAATTATTGAGCTCTCAACACCAAAGAATGCATAGGAAAAGAAATCGCATACATTTTGGAAACAGGCAGATAAAAATTTCAAGTTACACTAGAAGTTAGGAAGTGACACCAGTGTCACAAAGTAACTCCCTATGGCTGAAAGCATTTTAATTAACAGAAATTATATACCAGGAATCATCGTAATTCTCCATTCTATTTTTCTTTTACTTATTTTGAACTCTCAAATTCCTCTCTTTATATATGACCCAAGATAGGAATTTAGTAAATCCTTTCAAGATATTTTATTTATAATTATTTATGTGTGTCATAACCTATCCAGCAAGAAATACCCAAATGACAATGGTTGCAAGAGTAGATGAGTGAACATCTATTTCAGCCTTAAGACTGTCTGATTTTTTTTTTTTAACAAGTGAAGAGTGGTCAATTTAATGTCAGTTATAATGTCTCCCTTTATATAATCTTTAAATGGCAAAAAAATTTATTTGATCATTTTTATTCTGAAGTATATTGCTTCTCAGGTAGCTCAGTGGTAAAGAATCCACTTGCCAGTGCAGGAAACACATTAGACATGGGATCCATCCCTGGGTAGGGAAGATCTCCTAGAGGAGGAAATGACAGCCCACCTCAGTATTCCTGCCTGGAAAATCCATGGACAGAGTAGCCTGGCAGGCCTACAGTCCATGGAGTCACAAAGAGACCATGACTTAGTGACTGAAAATGCATGATTTTGAAGTATAAAAGGAAGAATTCCATCCTTTATAAAATGATTTATCGTGTTTCAGTTCAGTTCAGTTCAGTTGCTCAGTCGTGTCCAACTCTGCAACCCCATGAACCGCAGCATGCCAAGCCTCCTTGTCCATCACCAACTCCTGGAGTCCACCCAAACCCATGTCCATCGAGTCGGTGATGCCATCCAACCATCTCATCCTCTGTCATCCCCTTCTCCTCCTGCCCTCAATCTTTCCCAGAATCAGGGTCTTTTCAAACGAGTCAGCTCTTTGCATCAGGTGACCAAAGTATTGGAGTTTCAACTTCAACATCAGTCCTTCCAATGAACACCCAGGACTGATCTCCTTTAGGATGGATTGATTGGATCTCCTTGCGGTCCAAGGGACTCTCGAGAGTCTTCTCCAACACCACAGTCAAAAGCATCAATTCTTCAGCACTCAGCTTTCTTTATTGTCCAACTCTCACATCCATACATGACCACTGGAAAAACCATAGCCTTGACTAGATGGACCTTTGTTATAGTGTTTACTACCCTGATAACCCTTTCTTCTCACCATCACAGGTTAAGTTTGGAGGTAAAAATTGGATAAGAAAAGAAATGCAGCTTACTTCGCTTCCTCTATTCCTTCCACATCCTACATGTTGAAACATAGTCACCAGAGTTTGCACTGCATATTTTAGGTTGTGCTTTATTGTTTCTCATGAAGTTCAGTCAATAAAGAGTGAATCTTTTTGTTTTGTTCTAGGTTCAGTATTGATGGAAGTGGAGAGTGTGCCTGCATGTTTCAGAAGGGCATAAGTAGTGACAATTGTAGTGATGCAAGAAAGTACACATGCAGCAGAAAAGGGTTTTGTTCTTAGACAAATAATTTTTCCCATACAGGAAATAAAGCGATTAAATAAAAACTTATCTTTTTATACTTTATAAATTCATGTAGTTGCATTTTCTTTTCCATCAGACACATTCTTTTTTAAAGTTCACTGATGAAATATTCAATCATTTTTATCTTCATTTGAATATTTATCTAAGAAGACAGGAGTCAAGGTGGTGGATTAGTAGAATGTAGAGTTTGCCTCTCCCCACAAATGCATTGAGAATAGAACTACAGGGACTACCCTGGTAGTCCCATGACTAAGACTTTGCACTCCCAATTCAGGGGGTCCAGGTTCAATACCTGGTCAGGAAACTAGACCCCATATGCTGCCAAATACATGTATATATATCAGTACATTTATAAATGGAGCAATTTTCAAAGAGCAACTGTTGAACACTATTAGAGGAATTTGGACATCTAAAAAGACAAGAAAATGTCCTCACACAACTGGGTTGGACAAAAGAAAGGAAGAAAAAGAGGAAACAGAAAGGGACCAGGACCCCAAGGCATATTTGAAAAAGAGGAGAGGTTCCTTCACTCAGAGAAGCCCACTCATAGCTAGGGGTACTAGCTGGGGAAGGGAGGAATCTTCAGGGGACCTGAGTGGAATGAAGCAACAGGTCTGTGGAGGGCAGGAGGAGTAGGACCTATGTGCAAGTTCCATGTCCCAGACAGTGCACCTCAGCTTGAGACGTAGGTCTTTGGTGCAAAGGGAGACTAGGTGCTAGAAAGAAGAGTTTGGAGAATGGACCCAAGAAGGAACTGCAGTTGGCTGTGAGAATTGCCTGAATAATCTCGTTCATTCTGTCAAAATTCTTTCAGGAATCATCTTCTTTCTGTCAGATATTCTTGAGAAATTTCTTTCTTTCGGTCATGTTTCCCTCAGATACATCCTTCTTAACATTTGATACATTCTGAAATCTTTCTATCAGAAATCCTTCAGAAACCTTTTTATTAGAATTACTTTACTAGTCTACATCATATATAAAAATTCCCTTAGACATCTCCTTCTTTCTATCAGGTGTCCCACAGAAATCTCTTTCTGTCAGATTTTATCACAGCACTTCTTCATTTCTTTCAAATTTTATATCAGAGCCTCCTCCTTTCAGAATATTCTCTGAAATTTCCTTCCTCTGTCAGTCTTCCCTCAGTAATCTCTTTCTTTCTGTCAAGTTTCCCTTAAAAATTGTCTTCTTTTTGTCAGGCTTTCCTCAGATGTCTCCTTCTTTCTTCTGGCACCCCCTCAGTAATCTCCTTCATTTTTTCAAATTTCTTTCAGAAATTTTCTCTTTTGTTTTATGTTTCCCTTGAAATGAAAATGTTAATCACTCAGTTATGTCTGACTCTGCGACCTCATTGACTGTGCCCGCCAGGCTCCTCTGTCCACGGAATTCTTCAGGCAAGAATACTGGAGTGGGTGGCCATTCCATTCTCCAAGGGCTCTTCTGGATCCAGGGATTCAAACAGTCACCTGCACTGTGGGCAGTTTCTTTATCATATGAGCTACCAGGGAAGCCCATGTTTCCCTTTATTTCTGACAGAATTTTCTCATAATTGCCCTCTTTCTCTTAGGTTTTCCTCTCACGTAGCATTTCTTTCAGAATTCTCTTAGAAATCATCTTCTTTTGTCAGAATTTCCTTCAAAATTACCTTTTTTCTGTCTAGTTTTCCTTTGATATAGCCTTCTTTAAGGTTTCTCTTAGAAATCTTTTTTCTCTCATGGTTTCCTCAGAAATATCTTTTCTGTCAGGTTTCCCTCAGATATCATCTTTTTCTGTCAAGTTTTCCTCAGAAATCTTCTGTCAGGTTTCCTCAGAAATATCCTTGTTTCTTTCTTGTTAAAATAGTGCAGAAAGAAGGTGAATTATACAAGAAGGCAAACAGAAAGAAAACAGAAAAGAGGTACCAGAAGATATGGGTTCCAGCCCCAACATATCTATATTTAGTTTGTTGAATGATCTCAGGCCAATCTCTTGATTTTTCTGAATCTTAATTTTGTTATCAACATTTCTAATGTCTGTTGCATAAATATAATTTTGTAATGTAAGTATAATAATACAGATAAAAAGAGCTTTGTAAATTGTAGATCACTGACTAAATATTTCTGGTTGTTGGTCACTATCTCCTTTGAAATCAGTAAGAACTGTCCCAAGAAAAGAAAGTTCCCCAACAAAACACCCTTAAAATAAAAATTATCCACCTGCAGGGTTTTTTATAAGCCAGGAAACTCAAAGCAATCTGAAATCAACTTGTAACCTACACATGAACCACCTCTGAAATGTCCAGTTCAACACATTAACATAGATATCCATGAAAATTAATCAACAGTAGACAAAAACAATGATTTTATTAAATTTTATTAGATGATGTCACATTTTTGGTGGAAATATAAATTGGTATAATCCCTTTGGAAAGTGATTTAGCCAGATCCATCACAATTTACATGCATAGTTTTTGACTCCACTTATAAGATTTAGCCCTCTAGATATACTTGAAGATGTGTGCAAAGATAAATGTAAATGGATTTGTACTTAAGAGACTGAGAAACAACCATATCTAAAGGAGCAAGCTAGATTTGTTTTACCCATACAGAATATCTTGTATTCATATAATTCTTAAAAAGGAGTTATATGAACACCTTTTAAGATTTATTGTTAAAAAAAAGGTGTAGAATAATATACATTATATGTTAATATTTGTATAAAAATATAAACACCCATATGTGAACATATGTGCATAAATATATGTGTGTGTGTTAATTTCTATTTGTGTCCGACTCTTTGAACCCCATGGACTATAGCCTGCCAGGCTCCTCTGTCCATGGGATTTTCCAAGCAAGAATTCTGGAGTGGGTAGCCATTACTTTCTTCAGGGGACCTTCCTGATCCAGGGATTGAACCCAGGTCTCCTGCACTGCAAGCAGATTATTTATTGTCTGAACCACCAGGGAACCCCATGTGTATATATATATATATGACATCTGAGTATACATATATTCCTCTGGCATTTACTGAGCCTGAGGAGAGAACAAACTGAGGTTCACATATCCTATGTTTAAATATGCATATTTATAATTCAAGCTAACAGAATTTTCTATGCTCTATCCTCCTATCTGGACAAAAATAACTTCAGTTCAGTTCAGTTCAGTCACTCAGTCATGTTGGACCCTCTGTGACCCCATGAATCGCAGCACACCAGGCCTCCCTGTCCATCACCAACTCCCGGAGTTCACTCAGACTCAGATCCATGAAGTCAGTGATGCCATCCAGCCATCTCATCCTCTGTCGTCCCCTTCTCCTCCTGTCCCCAATCCCTCCCAGCATTAGAGTCTTCTCCAATGAGTCAACTCTTCGCATGAGGTGGCCAAAGTACTGGAGTTTCAGCTTTAGCATCATTCCTTCCAAAGAAATCCCAGGG
>NW_011494962.1:564360-565252 GCF_000754665.1 Bison bison bison | reverse complement strand
CAAAGTAATATCTCTGCTTTTGAATACGCTATCTAGGTTGGTCATAACTTTTCTTCCCAGGAGTAAGAGTCTTTTAATTTCATGGCTGCAGTCACCATCTGCAGTGATTTGGGAGCCCCCAAAAATAAAGTCTGACACTGTTTCCACTGTTTGCCCATCTATTTTCCATGAAGTGATGGGACCGGATGCCATGATCTTGGTTTTGTGAATGTTGTTTCACCTTCATCAGGAGGCTTTTTAGTTCCTCTTCACTTTCTGCCATAAGGGTGGTGTCATCTGCATATCTGAGGTTATTGATATTTCTCCTGGAAATCTTGATTCAAGCTTGTGTTTCTTCGAGTCCAGCATTTCCCATGATGTACTCTGCATATAAATTAAATAAGCAGGGTGACAATATTCAGCCTTGACGTACTCCTTTTCCTATTTGGAACCAGTCTGTTGTTCCATCTACAGTTCTAACTGTTGCTTCCTGACCTGTATACAAATTTCTCAAGAGGCAGGTCAGGTGATCTGGTATTCCCATCTCTTTCAGAATTTTCCACAGTTTATTGTGATCCACACAGTCAAAGGCTTTGGCATAGTCAATAAAACAGAAATCTATGTTTTTCTGGAACTCTCTTGCTTTTTTGATGGTCCAGTGGATGTTGGCAATTTGATCTCTGGTTCCTCTGCCTTTTCTAAAACCAGCTTGAACATCTGGAAGTTCACGGTTCACGTATTGCTGAAGCCTTGCTTAGAGAATTTTGAGCATTACTTTACTAGCATGTGAGATGAGTGCAACTGTGCGGTAGTTTGAGCATTCTTTGGCATTGCCTTTCTTTGGGATTGCAATTGTCAGATAACAGCTAAAACATACATTTCTACAGTTTGATAGAAATAACTTCTGAAGCTT
>NW_011494962.1:560876-564260 GCF_000754665.1 Bison bison bison | reverse complement strand
TCTGCATTCAGATGCTTATATCTTTCCTTTTCTCCTTTGCTTTTTGCTTGTCTTCTTTTCACAGCTATTTGTAAGGTCTCCCCAGACAGCCATTTTGCTTTTTTGCATTTCTTTTCCAATGGGATGGTCTTGATCCCTGTCTCCTGTACAATGTCACGAACCTCTGTCCATAATTCACCAGGCACTCTATCAGATCTAGTCCCTTAAATCTATTTCTCACTTCCACTGTATAATCATAACGGATTTGATTCCCTACTTTCTTCAATTTCAGTCTGTATTTGGCAAAAAGGAGTTCATGATCTGAGCCACAGTCAGCTCCTGGTCTTGTTTTTGTTGACTATATAGAGCTTCTCCATCTTTGGCTGCAAAGAATATAATCAGTCTGATTTCGGTGTTGACCATCTGCTGATGTCCATGTGTAGAGTCTTCTCTTGTGTTGTTGGAAAAGGGTGTTTGCTAACACCAGTGCATTTTCTTGGGAAAACTCTATTAGTCTTTGCCCTGCTTCATTCCGTATTCCAAGGCCAAATTTGCCTGTTACTCGAGCTGTTTCTTGACTTCCTACTTTTGCATTCCAGTCCCCTATAATGAAAAGGACATCTTTTTTGGGTGTTAGGTCTAAAAGGTCTTGTAAGTCTTCAAAGAACCATTCAACTTCAGCTTCTTCAGCATTACTGGTTGGTGCATAGACTTGGATTACTGTGATATTGAATGGTTTGCCTTGGAAACAAACAGAGATCATTCTGTCGTTTTTGAGATTGCATCCAGTACTGCATTTCAGACTCTTTTGTTGACCATGATGGCTACTCCATTTCTTCTGAGGGATTCCTGCCCCCAGTAGTAGATACAATGGTCATCTGAGTTAAATTCACCCATTCCAGTCCATTTTAGTTCACTGATTGCTAGAATGTCGACGTTCACTCTTGCCATCTCCTATTTGACCACTTCCAATTTGCCTTAATTCATGGACCTGACATTCCAGGTTCCTATGCAATATTGCTCTTTACAGCATCGGACCTTGCTTCTATCACCAGTCACATCCACAACTGGGTATTGTTTTTGCTTTGGCTCCATCCCTTCATTCTTTCTGGAGTTCTTTCTCCACTGATCTCCAGTAGCATATTGGGCACCTACTGACCTGGGGCATTCCTCCTCTTTCAGTATCCTATCATTTTGCCTTTTCATACTGTTCATGGGGTTCTCAAGGCAAGAATACTGAAGTGGTTTGCCATTCCCTTCTCCGGTGGACCACATTTTGTCATGTTTAAATATGCATATTTATAATTCAAGCTAACAGAATTTTCTATGCTCTATCCTTCTATCTGGACAAAAATAACTTCAGAACCACATAATTGAAAAATATGTAAAAGGAGCATAGGAATGATGAGTGTGTGATTTCTATTTTTTTTTTTTTTTGATTCAACAGAAACTCAAGATGTACTTCTCACAGAGAACAAAAAATATACAATATTGTAAAGTAATTAACCCCCAATTAAAATAAATAAATTTATATTAAAAATAAAAAAATAAAACAAACAAAAATAGACATTAATTGTGTTATTTAAATTTTACAAGTGACCACTGAATATACACACATACAAAAGTTTATGTGTGTCTGTGTGTATAGATAAGAATCAAATAAGAAGAAGTAGGGCTGCTATTTTCCTCAGGATTTTTATTGATAATCCTCAGTTATCAGTAAGAAATTTAAAAGAGAGTATCTATAAAAAATAATATAAGCATATTTTTGATAGTTGCTTTTGGAACCACCAGAAAGCCACAAACAGTACTATAACTTCATCCTTTTATTTCTTAGTGAGAAGATTTATTTTAAACACCCTTTATTACATTAACAAATATTTTGAAAATTCTTTTTTTAAGGCAAAACAAATCATCAGCCTTTTAGATATCTTATAAGTAAACAGCAGTCTTTCTGTTGGTGCATTTTGTATTGTGAAAGGTTGGAAGTTGCCATTCCAACATAAGCCAACCCAGAGAGAAAGGCATGGGATTATTCACTAATAATAAAGTACAAAGCAGAAACCCTCAAGGTCAACAGGAAGACCCCCAAATAGGCTAAATATATTTAAATTCTGTAGCAGATAGAGGTTAAAGAAAACTATGTGTGTGAATTATTGAAGAAAAATAACGTAGCTCTAAAGAAGCTTGGATATAGGTGTGAAATCAATGCTTACTGAGAATCTGTAATGTAGAAAACAGCCTCACCATCTTTGTTTCTGGATATACCACGACCATATTCCCCAGGTGCAAAAGTAGAGTCACTAGTTTAATGTCACCCCAGAAACTGAAGTGCATCAAATAATCTGCATTTTTAAAGTATGACCAGGTAATGACAGCATTCTCACAAGTTACCAGGCCCTAGTAGTATTGATACATATGAGTATTTTGCTGTCTCTGTCAGGTTTAAGAAAAACAACAATGGTGATTGCCAGGCAAAAGGTGGGGTGCTTTAATACAAGTCCCCAACCTCCAGGATCTAATGCCTGGTGATGTGAAGAGCTGATGTAGCTGATGTGGAGCTAATGTAATAACAATAGAAATAAAAGTACACAATACACGTAATGTTCTTGAATCATCTCGAAACCAATCCCCACCCTCCGCCCCCATTCATGAAAAAATAGTCTTCCAGGAAACCTGTTCCTGTTGCCTAAAGGGTTGGGGGTTTAAGAGAAATGTAAATAAGACTGTGAGGGAACACATAAGGGGAATTCAGTTCAGTTGCTCAGTCGTGTCTGACTCTCTGTGACCCCATGAATCGCAGCACGCCAGGCCTCCCTGTCTATCACCAACTCCCGGATTCCACCCAAACCCATGTCCATAGAGTTAGTGATGCCATCCAACCATCTCATCCTCTGTTGTCCCCTTCTCCTCCCCTCAATCTTTCCCAGCATCAAGGTCTTTTCAAATGAGTCAGCTCTTCGCATCAGGTGGCCAAAGTACTGGAGTTTCAGCTTCAGCATTAGTCCCTCCAATGAACACCCAGGACTGATCTCCTTTAGGATGGACTGGTTGATCTCCCTGTGGTCCAAGGGACTCTTAGGAGTCTTCTCCAACACCACAGTTCAAAAGAATCAAGTCTTCGGCACTCAGCTTTCATTATAGTCCAACTCTCACATCCATACATGACCACTGTAAAAACCATAGCCTTGCCTAGATGGACCTTTGTTGACAAAGTAATGTCTCTGTTGTTTAATATGCTGTCTAGGTTGGTCATAACTTTCCTTCCAAGGAGTAAGCATCTTTTAATTTCATGGCTGCAATCATCATCTGCAGTGATTTTGGAGCCCCAAAAAATAAAGTCAGCCACTGTTTCCACTGTTTCCCCATCTATTTCCCTGCATTGATGGGACTGGATGCCATGAT
>NW_011494962.1:559432-560313 GCF_000754665.1 Bison bison bison | reverse complement strand
TTTTTTTTTTTTTTTTTTTTTTTTGTTTTTTTGTTTTTTTAATTGTATTTTATTTTTAAACTTTACATAATTGTATTACTTTTGCCAAATATCAAAATGAATCCACCACAGGTATACATGTGTTCCCCAGCCTGAACCCTCTTCCCTCCTCCCTCCCCATACCATCCCTCTGGATCGTCCTAGTGCACTAGCCCCAAGCATCCAGTATCGTGCATCAAACCTGGACTGGCATCTCGTTTCATACATGATATTTTACATGTTTCAATGCCATTCTCCCAAATCTTCCCACCCTCTCCCTCTCCCACAAAGTCCATAAGACTGTTCTATACATCAGTGTCTCTTTTGCTGTCTCATATACAGGGTTATTGTTACCATCTTTCTAAATTCCATATACATGCGTTAGTATACTGTATTGGTGTTTTTCCTTCTGGCTTACTTCACTCTGTATAATAGGCTCCAGTTTCATCCACCTCATTAGGACTGATTCAAATGTATTCTTTTTAATGGCTGAGTAATACTCCATTGTGTATATGTACCACAGCTTTCTTATCCATTCATCTGCTGATGGACATCTAGGTTGCTTCCATGTCCTGGCTATTATAAACAGTGCTGGGATGAACATTGGGGTACACATGTCTCTTTCCCTTCTGGTTTCCTCAGAGTGTGTGCCCAGCAGTGCGATTGTGAGATCATAAGGCAGTTCTATTTCCAGTTTTTTAAGGAATCTCCACACTGTTCTCCATAGTGGCTGTACTAGTTTGCATTCCCACCAACAGTGTAAGAGGGTTCCCTTTTCTCCACACCCTCTCCAGCATTTATTATTTGTAGACTTTTGGATCGCAGCCATTCTGACTGGCCTGAAATGGTACCTCATAGTGGTT
>NW_011494962.1:557128-559332 GCF_000754665.1 Bison bison bison | reverse complement strand
GTCTGGTATTCCCATCTCTTTCAGAATTTTCCACAGTTTATTGTGATCCACACAGTCAAAGGCTTTGGCATAGTCAATAAAGCAGAAATAGATGTTTTTCTGGACTATTTTTGCTTTTTTGATGATCCGGTGGATGTTGGCAATTTGATCTCTGGTTCCTCTACCTTTTCTAAAATCAGCTTGGACATCTGGAAATTCACAGTTTACATATTGCTGAAGCCTGGCTTGGAGAATTTTAAGCATCACTTTACTAGCATGTGAGATGAGTGCAATTGTGCGGTAGTTTGAGCATTCTTTGGCATTTCCTTTCTTTGGTATTGGAATGAAAACCGACCTTTTCCAATCCTGTGGCCATTGCTGAGTTTTCCAAGTTTGCTGACATATTGAGTGCAGCACTTTCACGGCATCATCTTTTAGCATCACTGCAGACTCATATGCCCACTCCGCAGCCAGTGTACTTTTTAAAATATCATTTTATTTAACAACTTTTGAAACAGAATGATGAAGTCATGTGTTTAAATTGGGAAAGGCATGTTTTTTGTTGTCTTGAGAACCCCATGAACAGTATGAAAAGGCAAAATGATAGGATACTGAAAGAGGAGGAACTCCCCAGATTAGTAGGTGCCCAATATGCTACTGAAGATCAGTGGAAAAATAACTCCAGAAAGAATGAAGGGATGGAGTCAAAGCAAAAACAATACCCAGCGGTGGATGTGACTGGTGATAGAAGAAAGGTCCGATGCTGTAAAGAGCAATATTGCATAGGAACCTGGAATGTCAGGTCCATGAATTAAGGCAAATTGGAAGTGGTCAAATAGGAGATGGCAAGAGTGAACGTCGACATTCTAGCAATCAGCGAACTAAAATGGACTGGAATGGGTGAATTTAACTCAGATGACCATTATATCTACTACTGGGGGCAGGAATCCCTCAGAAGAAATGGAGTAGCCATCATGGTCAACAGAAGAGTCTGAAATGCAGTACTTGGATGCAATCTCAAAAACGACAGAATGATCTCTGTTTGTTTCCAAGGCAAACCATTCAATATCACAGTAATCCAAGTCTACGCCCCAACAAGTAATGCTGAAGAAGCTGAAGTTGAACGGTTCTATGAAGACCTACAAGACCTTTTAGACCTAACACCCAAAAAAGATGTCCTTTTCATTATAGGGGACTGGAATGCAAAAGTAGGAAGTCAAGAAACAGCTGGAGTAACGCAAATTTGGCCTTGGAATACGGAATGAAGCAGGGCAAAGACTAATACTGCTTTGCCAAGAAAATGCACTGGTCATAACAAACACCCTCTTTCAACAACACAACAGAAGACTCTATACATGGACATCACCAGATGGTCAACACTGAAATCAGACTGATTATATTCTTTGCAGCCAAAGATGGAGAAGCTCGATACAGTCAGCAAAAACAAGACCAGGAGCTGACTATGGCTCAGACTGTGAACTCCTTTTTGCCAAATTCAGACTGAAACTGAAGAAAGTGGAGAAAACCACTAAACCATTCAGGTATGACCTAAATCAAATCCCTTATGATTATACAGTGGAAGTGAGAAATAGATTTAAGGGACTAGATCTGATACACAGAGTGCCTGATGAGCTATGGAATGAGGTTCATGACACTGTACAGGAGAACAGGGATCAAGACCATCCCTATGGAAAAGAAATGCAGAAAAGCAAAATGGCTGTCTGGGGAGGCCTTACAAATAGCTGTGAAAAGAAGAGAAGCGAAAAGCAAAGGAGAAAAGGAAAGATATAAGCATCTGAATGCAGAGTTCCAAAGAATAGCAAGAAGAGATAAGAAAGCCTTCTTCAGCGATCAGTGCAAAGAAATAGAGGAAAACAACAGAATGGGAAAGACTAGAGATGTCTTCAAGAAAATTAGAGATACCAAAGGAATATTTCATACAAAGATGGGCTCGATAAAGAACAGAAATGTTATGGACCTAACAGAAGCAGAAGATATTAAGAAGTGACAAGAATACACACAAGAACTGTACAAAAAAGATCTTCACGACCCAGATAATCATGATGGTGTGATCACTGACCTAGAGCCAGACATCCTGGAATGTAAAGTCAAGTGGGCCTTAGAAAGCATGACTGTCAACAAAGCTAGTGGAGGTGATAGAATTCCAGTGGAGCTATTCCAAATCCTGAAAGATGATGCTGTGAAAGTGCTGCACTCAAATATGT
>NW_011494962.1:535701-556844 GCF_000754665.1 Bison bison bison | reverse complement strand
TGGATCATGGAAAAAGCAAGAGAGTTCCAGAAAAACATCTATTTCTGCTTTATTGACTATGCCAAAGCCTTTGACTGTGTGGATCACAATAAACTGTGGAAAATTCTGAAAGAGATGGGAATACCAGACCACCTGATCTGCCTCTTGAGAAATTCGTATGCAGGTCAGGAAGCAACAGTTAGAACTGGACATGGAACAACAGACTGGTTCCAAATAGGAAAAGGAGTATGTCAAGGCTGTATATTGTCATCCTGTTTATTAACTTCTATGCAGAGTACATCATGAGAAATGCTGGACTGGAAGAAACACAAGCTGGAATCAAGATTGCCAGGAGAAATATCAATGATCTCAGATATGCAGATGACACCACCCTTATGGCAGAAAGTGAAGAGGAACTCAAAAGCCTCTTGATGAAGGTGAAAGTGGAGAGTGAAAAAGTTGGCTTAAAGCTCAACATTCTGAAAACGAAGATCATGGCATCCAGTCCCATCAATTCACGGTAAATAGATGAGGAATCAGTGGAAACAGTGTTAGACTTTATTTTTCTGGGCTTCCAAATCACTGCAGATGGTGACTGCAGCCATGAAATTAAAAGATGCTTACTCCTTGGAAGGAAACTTATGACCAACCTGGATAGCATATTCAAAGCAGAGACATTACTTTGCCAACAAAGGTTCGTCTAGTCAAGGCTATGGTTTTTCCTGTGGTCATGTATGGATGTGAGAGTTGGACTGTGAAGAAGGCTGAGCGCCGAAGAATTGATGCTTTTGAACTGTGGTGTTGGAGAAGACTCTTGAGAGTCCCTTGGACTGCAAGAAGATCCTCCAGTCCATTCTAAAGGAGATCAGCCCTGGAATTTCTATGGAAGGAATGATGCTGAAGCTGAAACTCCAGTACTTTGGCCACCTCATGTGAAGAGTTGACTCATTGGAGAAGACTCTGATGCTGGGAGGGATTGGGGGTAGGAGGAGAAGGGAACGACAGAGGATGAGATGGCTGGATGGCATCACCGACTCGATGGACATGAGTCTGAGTGAACTCCGGGAATTGGTGATGGACAGGGAGGCCTGGCATGCTGCGATTCATGGGGTTGCGAAGAGTTGGACACGACTGAGCGTCTGATCTGATCTGATGTTTTTCTACAGGAGCAGTGAAATAACACCATGAAAAGAGTTCATATAACTTTCCAGAAGTCAAAAAAATAGCAATTTAAACCCAAAATTAGAATCAGATTGATCCAATTCCATAAGTGGCTGCTTCCAAAAATTCACCAGACATGGACCAACCACAGTGAAGTTACCCAAGCCTCTAGCAAGATTGAGTAAAACTTAGGGGATGGTCATTGGTCCTTGTATATAAGCTTCTCAATTCCACAGAAATGAACAGAGTACTGGCTCTACAAAGCAAATAAAAGGTATGCACAGATTTTTGGTTGTCATAATTGCAGGTATTTCAATACATTAAAACCTAGAGAGTAATGCTGACCACCAACAAAAGTGAATCAGTGATCTAACAAAGGACATAAAGATGTAACTTTCTTTAAACATAATATAGCTTCATACATAAAATTATTCACAAAGAATTGCTTTATTTTAGGTCACATAAATGCTGGGGTTCAAAAGCAGATTCCAAAGTAACACAAAATATACCAAAATATATGTGTACAGATAGATAGGAGAGAGAGAGAAATATGTTTGACATAAATGCCAGGTATGAACATTCTGAGCTTTGTCCATATAGTGTCTCATCTGATTGCTGTATCATTTTTACAAGATTAGTACAATTTTCCTCTCAATTTTACAAAACAGACAACTGAGAAAGAGCATTTAGGTAACTTGCTCAAAGTCACACAAATAATAAATGTGTTTGAATCTATACAGACAATGTCTGTGTATAATTATTATTAATGATTGGTGTATAGGTTTTCTATAAAAATGAAAAGTGAGAGACCACTTCAAAAATAGCGTGAAGTGCTATACAAGATAAATACTACTTTCTATGTGCTCCACTCAAGATGTTTTTCTTGTTAGAGAACAAAAAGTTGTCACTCATTTCATGATGTTCCTTGCCTGTGGATGAGTCAATTTTCTGATTTCTTTTCTGAACTAACAAGTTTGTCTACATTTATATTTGATTTAAACCAGTAGTGAAAGTTTATTTGGATTGCAAGAGCCTATTTTGATCATCAGTTGTTTCAATTCTATCTTGTTAGTCAAGCTCAGTGTTTTTTTTATAAGTGATGTATACAAGGATCTTGGTTTCCTCCTATTGATCTGGATTAATTTACCACCTTTTCTATTATTATTCTGGAGCTATATATTGACAGGCATGACAACTGGATACACATGACAGTTAAGTTGCATAGAATGAATGAGAATAAAAGGAAGAGAAATAAAAATCAAATACAAGACAGCCTCAAAATGCTAACTTTCTTACTTGGGAGGAAAACTGCTAAAGGAAGTGAGGTATGGTAGGGGTGAAAGTACTGCTGCAAAGTAGCAGAAGGTTTGGGAGAATATGCAGAGTTTTATATCTGCAAGAGAGGGCATACATAAGCTCGTGTGTATATAAAGATACTCGGAGTTGAATTTTGTGGCATGCGTATTATATTCCAATACAAAAGATTTTTTAAATGTGCTTTTACAGAAATGAAAGAGGTTGTTTACTACAGTTTTGCCCCATCCTGTAATCAAGATATTTTTCCCCCGATTCAACTGGCACAGCCTGAGAATGGGTAGAAATAGCTAATGTCTGGCTAAAGTGAATGAAGGTGTTTTTAAATGACTGATCTTAACTCTGGTTGACGTCAAGAATCATTAGGCATCTAGCAGCTTCTGTTGTTTCCTCCTTACCACCTTAAAATCATGGAAAATATAAATAGAAGTAAAGAGGAGGGTAGGAGGGAGTCTCAAGAGGGAGACGATATATGTTTATATTTGACTGATTCATGATATTGTACAGCAGAAACTAATGTAACGTTGTACTCCAATTATATTCCAATTAAAAAAAAAAAAGAAATAGAAGTAGAGAAAGTCTGAAGGTGGCTTAAGGATGCATAATGAGACCTAAAAGTGCTTTTAAAGAAGTATAAGGATCGAATGAACCTAACAAAGTTGTAGTTAGTGCCTGAAATACGAACAAACAAGTGACAACAGCAAGGCACAAAAACAGAACAAAACAAAACCCCACCAGGCACAACAATTCATAGGGTTTATGTTAGACAAAATGAGTGAATTGTGTGCCAAAGGACTGGAATAGGCAACCTATAAAACTTCAAGATAAAGACAGTAAAGGGAAAAATTAAACGTTTGATATAAATTGCAGATAACAATTGAAACCACTGATAAAAATTCCAATGCTGGCTACTCGATAACTCTCTTAATAAATAAATCTG
Source organism: Bison bison bison (assembly GCF_000754665.1). Taxonomy (NCBI): domain Eukaryota; kingdom Metazoa; phylum Chordata; class Mammalia; order Artiodactyla; family Bovidae; genus Bison; species Bison bison. Next base: position 553,450 of record NW_011494962.1, on the reverse strand, counting down.
ATCATCTTAAAAGTTAAAGAGACTTCAGCAGTCACTTAACAAAACTTCTTGTCTAATGTGGTATTCCCAACTACAGCATTCCTAGCAGCCTGTATTAGAAGACCTTCAGTGATGAGAATATTTCTGCCTTTCAAGGCTGTCTATCTCAATTTTGACAAATTTTAACTAGAAGTGTCTTTCTTTAGTGAATGGATATAATGTCACTCATGATTCATTTAAAAGTGGATAAAATGCTTACACATATGCATAGAGTAGCCTTAGATCTCCAAAAGAGTTTCCAGCATTTCCTCATGGAATGTTCTCTAAGCTATGAACTCGCAGAAATTAAATTCAAACGAGAAGAATACAAAAGAAGTGGGACAGGAAAAGAGCTCGAGAGCAAAAGGACAAAAAATATTGAGTGTACATAAGTGCTTTTTATAATTTTAAGCTGACCTTGCTGCTGCTGCTGCTGCTAAGTCACTTCAGTCATGTCTGACTCTGTGCGACCCCTGAGACAGCAGCCCACCAGGCTCCCCCGTCCCTGGGATTCTCCAGGCAAGAACACTGGAGTGGGTTGCCATTTCCTTTTCCAATGCATGAAAGTGAAAAGTGAAAGTGAAGTCGCTCAGTCGTGTCTGACTCTTAGCGACCCCATGGACTGCAGCCTACCAGGCTCTTCCATCCATGGGATTTTCCAGGCAAGAGTACTGGAGTGGGGTGCCATTGCCTTCTCCGAAAGTGACCTTAGATGACCTTAAATATTATCTCTCTGAGCATTTGTTTCTGCATTTATAATATGAAGATAATTAATCCTGTGTTCTAGCTATTGTTATAAGGAATAAATAGGACAGAATCTATGAAGACATTTTATTTCATTGCCAGATAAACACTGAATTCTTGGTAAAGGGTAACTACACACATGTTTACACACACCTGTGTTTTGGGTGTGCATGTGAATGGACAGATGGATGGATAGATGGGTGTGTACATGACAGATAGAAAGGTACAAATAGATTACAGTAATAAATGCAAAAAAGTGAGAGTCAGAAGCTTTATTAATATGTCTACATTCACATCATTAGAGGTTCCCTTTCACCACTGGTAACCAATAGTGTGTTTCCTATCTGTGAATCTGCTTCTTCTTTTTTCAAATTAATTAATTTTGTCATAATTTTGCATCAGGTCTTAGTTGCAGCAGGCAGAATCTTGTTGTCTTTTGTGGGATCTTTGTAGTACATGAATTGTCTAGTTGTGGAGTGTGAGCTTAGTTGCTCCATGGCATGTGAGGTCTTAGCTCCATGGCATGTGAGGTCTTAGCTCCATGGCATGTGAGGTCTTAGCTCCCTGACCAGGAGTCAAATCCACGTCCCCTGCATCGCAAGGCGGTTCTTTTTTTTTTTTTTGTAATTTTAATTTTATTTTATTTTTAAACTTTACATAATTGTATTAGTTTTGCCAAATATCAAAATGAATCCATCACAGGTATACATGTGCTCCCCATCCTGAACCCTCCTCCCTCCTCCCTCCCCATACCATCCCTCTGGATCATCCCAGTGCACTAGCCCCAAGCATCCAGTATCGTGCATTGAACCTGGACTGGCATCTCGTTTCATACATGATATTTTACATGTTTCAATGCCATTCTCCCAAGTCTTCCCACCCTCTCCCTCTCCCACAGAGTCCATTTGAATCAGTTCTAATGAGGTGGATGAAACTGGAGCCTATTATACAGAATGAAGTAAGCCAGAAGGAAAAACACCAATACAGTATACTAACGCATATATATGGAATTTAGAAAGATGATAACAATAACCCTGTGTACAAGACAGCAAAAGTGACGCTGATGCAAGGCGGTTCTTAACCACTGGGCCACCAGGGAAGTCCTTGTGTCCTTTTTTGTGTCAAGATCCAGAAGACCCTGAGGTTGTTGCCTGCCCTCTAGTGGGTGAAACCAGGTCCTGGGGTTAGTGAAGAACTGCCTTCAGGTAGAGCAGCCCTGGAGTCTGATTGCAGGGCCCAGGGATCCCAGATCTGGTGTCAGGCTGCTGGTGAGGGGGTGCTGGTTCCTGTCATGATTGGGTACACGGTCTGGCCTAGGGTGTCCTAAAGCTTGTGTTGGCCTGCTAGTGGTGAGGGCTGAGGTTAAGCTGATCCCAGGGCATGGTCTGGCCTGCTGTGAACAGGCTGATTTTACAGGCTGTCTGACTATCATTTTCTCACCTCTGGTGTTTGCTTCCTAGTGGGTAAGGCTGACTCAGGGTCCAGAGTGGGCTCCTTGGACAGCAAGATCACTGGTAGGTGAACCTGGGTCCTGGGGCCCTCCTGTGGGCCAACCATGGCCATAGGCTACTGTGGGCTCGGAAGAACTTTATGCAGCCTATGGCCTGTCTTCTGTGGGTGGGGCTGGGTGGCCCCACCGAGCAAGGGGTGTGACCTGAAGCCTGCCATTACTGGCATCTACTTTCTATTGAGCAAGGTCAGGTCTTGGTGCCAAAGAGCTAGAAGGAAGATTCCAGGATGACTTCGTCCTACACCAGCATTTACCTGCCAGAAGAAGCTCCCAGTGTGGAAGCCGTTTGCTTCCACCAGTGTCCATGTCTCCACGATGAGATGCAGGCCCTCCCAGCCTCTACAGGAGATGCTCCAAGAGAAGCAGGTGGGTCTGGCTCAAGCTCCTATCAAATTTCTGCTTTTGCCCTGGGTCCTGAAGTGTGTGAGATTCTGTGTGTGCCTGCCGGGGTCTAGCCCCGGCTGATTCAGGGTATTCAAAGGGGAGATGGCTTCCGCAAGGATCAGGATACAATAGCTTCAATTATACATTAATTAGAGATGTAAAGAGTAATAGAATGTGGATAGCTCAGTAGGAAAATTCAGTGGAGAAAAGAGGCTGAGTAGCTTGATTTACGTGGGAGACCAATAAAACTTCAAGACAAGAAGCTTGCACCACTTACGTAGGCTGCAGGCGTCCTTCCATTCTCCCGAAGGAGAGGAGAAGGAGAGTAAACACTGAGGCCTCCCCGGTCGGATCTTAGAAGCCCAGGCATAATTAGTAAGCATGGCGGGTTCCACGCTCCAGATGGAGACTCAGCCAGAGTTTGAGAGAAAGAGAGAGACATGGGGAGACCAGTATTTTGAGGAACTGATCCCAATTCTTTATTTTCCAGAGTCTGTTTTTATACACTGAGATGTTATACAAAAGTCACCTGGGGACAGCAGTCCTGACTTTTATTAAAGTCAAGTGCTTCATACAAATGTATACAGAGGTCTTAGAGGTGTTACATCATCTTCTGACCAGGGGGGCCTGCTGACAATTTATGACCCTCTCCTTGTGACAGTGGTCAGGCAACCAGAACACTTTTTTCTCCAAGGGTGATTATTCTTAAAACAGACACCACCCAAATAAAGTTACATTCCTACAGGGTGAGGGTGTAGTGGGTTTTGGTTAAGGAAAGAATTTACTTAGCCTAAGGTCTAATGTGATTTATATCAAAGGTTAATACTTATTTCTTCTATATATTCATTAATGTGTGTAAGGGCAGGGGATGTGGAGTCTTAGCAACAAACATTGGCTCAACAAATGAAAAACCCTTCACCAATACAATTTCTAATAAGCCCACTATACTTATACTAATGGTTTTCTAAGGAACCTGTTTTTAGAAGATTTAAAGCATCTCGTGCCTCTCACGGTTGGGAGGCTGTGAGCAATCACATGTGGCCGGACAAGCCTGTCAGGCAGGCTAGAGAACCTTCAGAGGAGTTTGTAAGTTGAAACACTCCTGCCACGCCCAGGAATTATTATTAACTGGAGCTCTAAGTTAACTCCTTCTCCGAAAGAGGTGATGGGGGACAGCCCCCCGTAAAGTCAGAGGTGTAGGGTAGAGCACAAAGTAGTAAAGTAGGCAGGCTCTGGTTATGGGGGTAGATGCTCGAGAATTTCCAGGGGAACTCCTGAGGCTCGATCCCGCCTTTGCGTATGTCGAGCCTCCTTCCTCATGACCTTTGCCATGGGCCGAGTGCCTCATGCCGGCCCCCAACATGTGCCCTTTAAGAGTGACGGTTCTATTTCCCCAGTCCTATGAGACTCCTAAAATTAAACCCCGCTGAACTTCAGAGCCAAATGCCCTGTGTGCCCATCCTTCAGGTGCGGAATCCCTAGGCTGAGGGATCTGAGGAGCCTAAGGAACTCTCACATCTGTGGGAGAACCTCTACAATATAATTACTCTCCAGTTTGTGAATCACCCGCATGGGGCATACGGGACTTGACTAAACTGTGAGTTCACCCCTCTTACCCATCTCTTTATGGCTCTTTATTTATATCCTTAGTTATAGAAGATATTTTCTGGTAGGTTTCAGTCTTTTTCATTGATGGTTGTTCAGCAGGTAGCTGTGATTTTGATGTGCCTGTAAGTTGAGGTGACCCCAGGGTGTTCCTACTCCGACATCTTCACCCATCTCTCTTTTATATGTTAAGTTTATGCAGCATTTTTATGATGTTCAGTAATGAAATGTTATAGATTTACGATTAAGAACAAGAAAAGGTGCTCACTCTTTTGTACCCTTCAACCTAGTAGAGCTCTAGCTGTTGTCAGTGATACAAGAAAATTAAAGGAAATAAAAGTTGATTCTGTTGGTGTTTCTTTTTATGTAATCATACTGTCTGAAATCATTGCAGATACATCTCTTCCATTAGAATCCTTTACCCTTTTTATTGTGATAATGAAACTGAAGGAAACCGGAACATGTCACCTCAAAATTTGCCTTTTGATATAAAAATGACTTTGAGTTGAAGGCATGTAGAAACCAATAAACAGCAGGGAAAATTCATTGTGCCTGCCTTTGTTTCTGCCCAAAGACAGGATACAAATTCTCTCAATTACTCTATTAATTTCTCCCTAAATATTTGCCTTCTCACAGTTGGCCACTCTTAAAAGTCAAAAACTGCTTTTTCTGTCCTCTCATTTTTTCTAGAAATGTATTGTCCTTTGTGGAAGATGCTCCATTAGCTGGGGTTCTAAGCTATTGCTTTTAATTATTCTTCATTTAGGTTTTTCCCAAGTGGTGTGCACCACAGTCATTAATAAATTGTTTTTCTCTTATTAATCTGTCTTTTTGTTTAAAAAAAAAAAAAAGCCAGCTGAAAACCCAAGATGTGTATAGTTAAAGTTTTGCCTCCCCTACAAAACCTAAAAACTTCACTTTCAACAACTAAGTCTGTGATACAACTCTGAATAGAGACAGAGTGTATGACATCTTTTTTATTTTTTTCTTCAAATTTTTTCTTTTTCTGGTATTAAATGTGTGTGTGCCTGTGTGTACACAATCTTCCCAGATTGTTTTTATATCTGCTAATGGTATGACAGAGGATGAAATGGTTGGATGGAGTCACCGACTCAATGGACATGAGTTTGAGAAAGCTCTGGGAGTTGGTGATGGGCAAGGAAGCCTGATGTGTTGCAGTCCATGGGGTCACAAAGAGTCAGACATGATTGAATGACTGAACTGAATAATGTGTCAGACATGGCGATCTTAGTCATTAATAGAATTATTACTGTTTGTTCCTAATGTCCTAACATTTCCACAAGTGCTAAATTCCTTCTCCTTTGTAATTTATTCTGCTCAGTACAAATTGCTGTTTTTAGCTTAACATGCTTTTGCTCAAAGAAATTAAACTTCTGCCCTCTGTTGCTTACCAAATTAAAAAAAAAAACAAACAATTTATCTTACATTTCAATTCTTCTGTCATACATACTTATGACTTTCTTTTCTTCCCTATCTTTGTTTTGGTTGATTCATATTTCCTTTGTAGCCATTTGTCTGATTATAGCCCTTTTGTTGATTATGATGCTTTCTTGATTCTAATCTTTCATTCACACTATTTCCATCTTAGGGATAACCTTGTTTTTCTTTCTTCCTTCCATCAAATCTAAGTACTCTCCTCACTCCCCACTGCCAATCTGAGCAGTTACAGCAGTCACTGGGGCTTATCTTCCTTGTATTAGTACTTTGTAAGGCCAGTATATCCTTTATTAATTTAAAATGTAGATGCTTTTAGTGAGAGTTTCTTGATTGATTATTATGGCAGAGGAATAAATGAATAATCAGTTCCCAGTCAGAATTTCTCTGGAAATTTTACAATAATTTTTTTTTCATTTTACAGTTTGCAAGTTGAAAAAAGACTGGTGTAAGGAAAATAAATTTCTTATACTTGCCCTGATTTTTATAGCTGTCCTTGTAGTAGTAACAGGTGGGTGACTTGTGAATTTTCTTTGGTTCTTTATGCAGCAGGCTATGCATTTATACCTCATGCTTAGTCCCAAATCTCTCAACTCTGCAGTAATAAAAGGACTGTAGAGACAACCTCAGGTTCCTACTAGCTTGGCAGCTTTTGCCACCTTCCTTGGGGCTTTCCAGTAGTTCCACTGTAAAGAATATGCCTACAATGCAGGAGACGCAGGTTTGATCCCTGGGTCGGGAAGATCCTCTGGAGGAGGACATGGCTGCCCACTGCAGTATTCTTGCTGGGAAAATCCCATGAACAGAGAAAGCTGACTATGTACGGTTCTTTGGGGTCACAAAGAATCAGACATGACTGAGGCGACTGAGCACACATATACCACCTTCCTTGCCTCTCTTAAAAATACTCTGAGAACTTAGTCATCTTCTTGACTTCGTAAGAGTTCTTGATCTTTGAATAAAATAATCATAAATTCTCAGATAACCCTCAGACAGCAACAGCAATAACTGTTTAATTGAGAGTATTTTGTGTGAACTAATAAATAATAATTTAATAATTTATTAATTAATAATTTAATAATGTTAAATATACTATATTTATTATTATATTTTTTATATTTAATCTACACAAGACTATGAAATAGTTACAAAATCCATTCACACCCAAAGAAATAGCAATCAGAGTGAGTTAGTCGCTTTTTACAAATAATAAATTCCAGGGCCAACCAGAATTGAGATTCTTTTCTGTTGGCTAAATTCCAGTTCTCTAATTTCTGATATTTTAACTACCATACAACACTGTCTCCATAATTGCACTATTTCTTTAATTTCTTTTGGATCAAGAGTGAGTTATATTACTAATAGTTGCTCTATGAAAATATTTGCTTATATCTATTATGTTAAAAGAAAAAAGGAAAATATGGAACTAGGGATTTACTTCAAGATTTTCTCTGTTGGAGTAAATTTTCAAAGATGAAGAAGTTTACATTTTTTTTCTGGATATCATGGGTCTATTTTGTGAAAAATACCCAAAGGTAGATTTTAATTTATGACTTGTAGCCTAATAGTCTCCAGAATTTGATTTTCCATCTGCAAGTTTTGCTGAATTTAGCTCTGAAATTAAATTAACAGTTAACATTCTTGAGTCTCGTTTTCTTTCTTTCTTTTTGTCATTCACAAAAGTTCTGATATTATTCCTGCTTATAGGCTCTTCTGTCATTATAAAGTTCTGAGAGCACAATACTAATTATATTTAAACATCTGTAAATTAAATATTTAGAGGGAAGAGTTTCTCTAAGACATATTTTCATTCATTTATTCACTAAAAAGGTAAAATTGAAACGATGTATTTTATTACCTGTTTGTGGTAGTCTGGATCCAGTTCTGAGTATTACAGAAGAGAAAAAGTCAGGAGTTAGGAGTTGGCTCTACATTTAAATGTTTACTTGACACTGTACCCGTTAATTAGCTTTAAACATTTGGAGGGCCAGGACTTTATCTAACCTAATTACTCAGCACCTCACTAAAATCCAGAAACAGTAAATTCTCAAAACAACGTACAGAGAAATAAAGTCATCATTATTCCAGCTTCTTTGGCACTAAATATTGGTTACATAGAACCAATATTTGATTAATTCAGATTTCAATGATTCATTGTCCTTTATGATGAATTTCACTTCCTTAGCTCATATGTCCTCTCCTGTCTTTAACCTTTACATTTCTTTGAGGTAAAAATAAGCCTTTATTTCTTACATTGGTCCTTGACACTATATTATATTTATGTCTCTTCCTTGGTTGCTAAATCTGCAGCATAATTTTTGGTAGGATGTCAATATAGACCATGAGAGATTTGCAGTTCCACTTCTCAAAATAGAAGCCAGGAAAATAAAATAAAGTCTAGACTTCTCAACCACTAAATGGTCTTCGTTATGGACAACAGAGGAATTGAATTCATCCATCATTCCATGAGTGAAGCTAGTTTTCAGGTTTCAAACCATGGTAGTGAAAAATAAAATTGATTCACCAGAATGAGTACAAACACTTTGTAATTGTTTTTATTCATTTCTTTCTTTTTTTTTTTTCAGTATTATGTTTGATATCTTCAGAAAGTGCCAAAGCTATGGAATGTTCAGAGGAGTGGATTGGTGTAAGAAGGAAGTGCTTCTATTTTTCGGATGATACCAGAAATTGGACAGCCAGTAAAAGATTTTGCAATTCACAGGGATCAGAACTTGCTCAGATTGATACACCAGAGGATATGGTAAGAAAAGGGAAAAGTTTTCAATTATTTCAAAGCTAAATTTTGTACAAAGGGAAAAAAAATGATAAAAGCTAATACTTCATGATTATGTCAGAGAGGGGAAAAAATTCCCCTACCCTTCTATGTTCTTCTGGCTGATCTAAGAATTCAACTGACATGAGACAGATTAACAGGAGAAAACCAAATTAATTATGTACATATGAGGGCTTTATAAGAAATGACTCTCATGGACAAGTTAGGCAATTGAGGCTTATATGTCATCTGAGAGAAGAAGAAAGGAGTAAGGGTTTGGAACATCAAAGTGAAAGAAAGCAATTCACATGAGATGGAAATACAAATTACTTATTTTTAATTAGCTTTTATTGTAGTATAATTGCTTTATAATGTTGTATTAGTTTCTACAGTACAGCAAATTGAATAGGCTATATGTATACATATATCCCCTTTTTAAAAAAATTTTCTTCCCATTTAGGTCACCACAGAGCACTGATTCTGAGGTTCACATAAGCTATCTATTATATGCATATTATCAAAAGTGTGTATATGTCAATCCCAATTTTCCAATTCATTCCTCCTCTCCTCTTCCCACCTTGGTATCCATATGTTTGATCTCTATGTTGAAAGGCAAATGTTTGGTGGAGCAGTTTGTTTATTTATGAAGAAAAACTATAGGTTTGTGGTTCAGTAGCAAGGAATCAGTAGGAGAGACTGTGGAATATATTTTATTAGAAGAAATCATATTCTCCCAGAAATTAGATTTCTGATTATAGGAGACAATGTGCAATGGAAATTACATTGTCTCTTCTAGTTTTACTGAGATATAATTGTATAAGTTTAAGGTATAGAGCATAATGATTTGACTTACATACACCCATCATGAAATGATTATCACAATAAATTTAGTGAACATCCATCATCTCCTCTAGATATAAAATTAAAGAAATAGAAAATAGTTTTTTTCTTGTGTTGAGAACTCTGAGCATCTCTCTCTCAACAAATTCTATACATAACATACAATATGTTAATTATATGTATCATGTTGTACATGACATTCCTAGCACTTATTTGTATCTGGAAGTTTTTACCTTTTGACCACCTTCATCCATTCCCCCCTCCTCCCACCCCACCTCTAGTAACCACAAATCCCATCTCTTTTTCTATGAGTTTTTTCATTTGTTTGTTTTTGAAGTTTAATTGACCTGTAACATATGTTAGTTCCTGTTACACACAATAGTGATTTGATATTTCAAGACTTTTCAAAATGACCACCAGGATAATTCTACTTATGATATGTCACCATATGATATATATCCCCAGATGCTATCAAGCATTTATAGATTATATTCCCCACTTTGTACATTTCATACCCATGACTCATTATTTTGCAACTGGAAGTTCAAAGCTCTTTCAACTATTTCTTTTCTCTCCGCACCCATCTCTCCACTGACAACCACCTATTTGTTTTCTGTATCTGAGACTCTGTTTCTGTCTTCTTGTGTTTGATCATTTGTTTTGTTGTTTAGATTCCACATATAAGTGAAATCATACAGCAATGACATTATTATTCTGGTATCTGTTGTTATTCAGTCACTAAGTCATGTCTGACTTTTTGCAACTCCATGGACTATAGTACACCAGACTCCTCTGTCCTCCACTATCTCCCAGAGTTTGCTCGAATTCATGTCCACTGAGTGGATAATGCTATCTCACCACCTCATCCTCTGGCGCCCCCTTTTCTTTTGCCTTCAAACTTGCCCAGCATCAGAGTCTTTTCCAATGAGTTATGTCTTTTCATCAAGTGGCCAAAGTATTGGAGCTTCAGCTTCAGCAGCAGTAGCCACTGGTATCTATTCAAAGTAGTTTCTGAGTTTTCCTATTTTAACAGTACTTATACTTTCCTTTAAACACCCTCACCTCTCTATAATTGGGGAGAGAAGATCTGTGCACAGAATAAGATATGTGTTAGTCTTCTGCCACCCTTAAGAAACATGATATGCCTGTTCTTATAGAAATACTCAGCTCCTGAATTTGTCAGCCAGACATAACATCCTGTCAGTTTAGAGTCTCTGTCCTTTACTCTGTGAGAAACATACTGGTGTTTTATGCAGTAGAACTTGTAGGAAAGGAAGTCAAATATGATTTTTTCATCAGTTTCTCATTTGAGAGAGAGAAGTTATCCTTAATGGTAATTCAAGACATAGTAGCTCAAAGAGCTTTGATGACTTGTTAGAAGTCACTCTACTACTTAGATATATTTAAGAAGTAAAAGAGCAAAGTGAAAATTATTCTCATAAAGCTAACCTGAACATCACCATCTGTGTTGTTTGTTGCTATGGAAGCATTAGGGCACACAAATTAGGATGTAAATCATAAAATGGGATGTTCCAGTGAGAAGTATGTTAGCTATATGCTATAAAATATCGAGTAATGGATAATTCTCTGATTTGTGTGAAAGAAATTTTTGAAGAAGCATGCAGGAACTTCTATGTACTGGATTGGATTAAGCAGAAAACTAGGAGAGTCTTGGAAATGGACAAATGGCACTACATTCAATGCTGGGTGAGTTTCAAATTTACTAGGAAAGGTTCTATTCTGGTGCTGTATAAAAACTTTAAATCAGTTTGAGTTGCATTATTGTAAATAAGTCTCCCTGTTTTCTATGTGTAATTGTCTTTCTCAGTTTCTACCCTGTGACATGTGTCTTCTTAGATTGAAACATACCCTAGACCAACCCACCTTCCTTCTAATTTTGTTATATGGCATGCAGTGAAATTTTCCATTTTAATTTTTGTTCCTTGTTTCATTTTATTTTTATTGTCAAGCTCTTGCTAATAAACCCTCCTATTGCTAACTGAAATTCAACTCTTCTGCAAATTCAAAGTCAAAGCACATGTATTGTCCTTTTAAAATTTTTGTAAGATCTCTTTTTTTTTTCTTTAAAGTGTTAGAGACCATATGGAAATAACCATATTTCCAAGTTAAAAGTCTTTAACTCTCCAAGATTTCTTGGAGGAATATCAGCAACCTCAGATATGTGGATGATACCACTTTAATGGCAGAAAGCAAAGAAGAACTAAAGAACCTCTTGTTGAGGGTGAAGGAGGAGAGTGAAAAAGCTGGCTTAAAACTCAGTATTAGAAAAAACTAAGATCATGGCATCTGGTCCCATCACTCCATGGAAAATAGAAGGGGAAAAGGTGGGAGCAGTGACAGATTTCTTCTTCTCGGGCTCTAAAATCACAGTGGATGGTGACTGCAGCCATGAAATTAGAAGAAGATTGCCTCTTGGCAGGAAAACTATGATGAATTTGGACAGTATGTTAAAAAGAGAAGACATCAATTTGCTGACAAAGACCTGTGTAGTAAAGGCTATGATCTTTCCAGTGGACATGTATGGATGTGAGAACTGGACCTTAAAGAAGGCAGAGCACAGAAGAATTGATGCTTTCAAATTGTGGTGCTGGATAAAACTCTTGGGAGTCCCTTGGACAACAAGGACATCAAACCAGTCAGTTTTAAAAGAAATCAACCATGAATACTCATTGGAAAGCCTGATGCTGGAGCTGAAGCTCCAGTAGTTTGGCCACCTGATATGAACAGCCAACTCACTGTAAATAAATTTTATCAATTTGCTTAGTTGATAATCAATCTTTTTCTTTTTATGCAATGAGTATAATCTTTCATCTTTCCATAGTTCTAAATTGGTTTCCATTTTTCTATCTAGCAATTAATAATATTAAGGCAGGAAGACATGGATACAAAGTCAGGAAACAACATTCCCTCAAGAAATAGTTATATAAATAAATAATATTGCTTTTGTTGTTGTTCAGTTGCCAAGTCATGTCTGACTCTTCTTGACTCCATAGACTGCAGCATGCCAGGCTTCTCCGTCCCTCACCATCTCCCGGAGTTTGCCTAAGTTCATGTCCATTGAATTGGTGATGCAAATTGATAAAAATTATTATAATTAGTCTCCTTGGTTTCCATATCAGTATATTTCAAAAGTGCCAAATGAATATAAATCTTGTTTCTTACTTTCAAAACTGCACATTGGCTAAAAATATACCAGGTAATATGCTAGGGAACTGCTTTTAAAAAATTCCATATATCACTTGATTTAGAAACACTTTCTCTCTCTCGAAAGAAATAAATATAGTTAGATAAAGTTAGATAAATGGAGATAGATATAAGCTTTTATTTATATCTATTATTTCTCTTTGTCTATTTGTATCTCTGTCTTTCTACCTATTGCCCTAAATAAGTTGACAGATTATGCTAATAATAATAGTAATATTAAATACCTACATTGCTTTAAAAAAAACAGATATTTGGGGAGTAGAGTATTGTGATAGGTGAGTAAAGCTCAGTGTTTTGTATAAAATGCTTCAAATTGCTCTATTCTTAATTATATTTTTGATTATAGCTGAAAATGGTCCCAAACTGATTTTTATTGTTTCTTTTCAGGTTTGAAATCAGTGGGAATGGACCCTTTGCTTTTTTGAATTCTGATGGAGTCCACAGTTCCAGGGGATTTGTTGATATCAAGTGGATTTGCAGCAAACCAATATCTAAAACATAGAATAAATTGAGAAATCAATAAAGAATTTTGTAAGTTTTTTTTTTTTTAATCGAAGTGTAGTTGGTTTACAAATGTTAGTTTCTGGCATACAATAAAATTTTTCAAGAATTAAAGGAACTTAAAGTTATTGAATGAATGAATGATTATATATAGAATCTTATTAATTCAAGGCACATAATTGCCCATCATGAGCACAAGTCAGGAAACTTCTGTTAAATAGGACCAAACAAAGTTACAGTATACAATTAGATGACATTTACTGCATTAGTAGTTACGATAAATTTAAAGGGATTTATATTGATAGGTCAGCCAAGACCTACTGCTTAAAAGTTAGAGAAATATATGTGCTTAATATGTGTAAATATTACAAACCACTAACCATAGCAACTTTGGTTTAAATAAATGTTACAAGAGAGTCATCTATGAACAAACATGTACTTAAATAATATCTTACAAATAAGGGAAAGGAAGGACCCTAACTCTATAAGTATGACACAGATACATTATCAGAGTTCTATATTAAAATTACAAAGCTTAGATTACAGAAGATAAACTAGAAAAATAACATTAAAAGTTAATAGAGAATAGATTATTGAAAAATATTTCCCTTTTCCAAGTAAGAACAAGGAAATATGATAGGATGCAACCCTAGATGTGTCATAAAATTCAAACTCTGTAGGGTGTGGGGAAAATTATATTAAGCCCTTCTTTGTTACATTTGTTTGAGTTAACTTCCTGCCTAGGTAACTGTAACCTCTCAGTACAAGAAGGAAGGAGAGTGTAGGAGAATACATAGACACTTAGGATGGAGAAGCTGGAGAAAAAGAAAGAGTCTAGGTTACAGGATAAACATACAGAAACACACAGACTAATCTTTCTTCCATATCTTTTTTTTTTTTTTTTAACTTTACATAATTGTATTACCTTTGCCAAATCAAAATGAATCCGCCAATGGAGGCTCACTCCTAAATTAGTTTCAGATGAAACTTTCTGATAAATGAAAAGGAGATTCTTGTGAGTCCCACCCATAAATGTTGTTCCTGGCACTACATGTGAATGCAAATACTTGGAAAATATCAGCATGTAAGCAAGCACAGGCATATTGTATCTATTCATCATTTGTCACCAAGAAAACTTGAAAATATGAAATTTAGCCAAAATTACATTTTGGCACAGATTAAGTTCAAATTTTGCTTGATTTATAATGTGTTTTATTTTTGCTGTTGGTTCATGATTACAAATTAATTTTAACTGCTTAATGGTTTAAAGTAATTCACTCCTTGTTTTCCTTTAAGTCATACCTATCAGGGTGAATCAATTCCTGATGGCTCAGCATGAACTACAGAGAACTTTCTGATGATGTTATGTCATACCTCCTCACCTACTTAGGGCACACAAACTGTTGAATTTACTTTGAAATATGAGTGCGTTTTGGATAAATGAGAGAAAAAATAAGGTACTTTGTATAAAATTTCAGTTAGAAAACTAAGGGAGTGAGACAATTCTCAATATAACAATGTTTAAATGCAAATTTGATTAAAGGGAAATGAATTGTAAAATCACATTAAATACAAGATTGTATATTACTTCAGAAAGCCACTCATAATTACAATGGCTGAGTACTTTATTACCAGTTGAAAGTTTGATTTCTTTTTGATAAAAACTGAAAGTAATTAAGGACAAAGCCCATCACGAAGAAAAAAAAATGTTGTATAACCACATCTATGCACTGGTCTATTATTTCATCAAATGCACAGGAAGAGTTAGAACCTAAGAAATAGAGAATAAGCAGGATTAGAAAATTAAATTTCATATTTTTTAGACACTGCAGCAACAGGGATAAATAAGAATGTCAAAGACTGAAGTCAGAAATCAACATTCTTCCCCAACAAAAACATGTTTTGTTTTGTGTTAGGAAATTGTCAAACATATTTAAAAGTAGAGAAAATAATACAGTAAGTCGCATATACTCATTATTAAGTTTTAAGTTATTAACTCATTGTCAATCTTGTAACCAGTCAATCTTAAAGGAAATCAACCCTGAATACTCACTGGAAGAACTAATGCTGAAGCTGAAGCTCCAATACTTTGGTTACCTGATGTGAACAGCTGATTCATTGAAAAAGACCCTGATTCCAGGAAAGATTGAAGGCAAAAGGAGAAGAGTGTGTCAGAGGATGTGATGGCTGGATGGCATCACTGATGCAATGGACATGAACTTGGGGAAACTCCAGGAGATAGTGAGGGACAGGGAGGCCTGGCATGCTGCTGTCCACGGGGTCAAGAAGAGTCAGACACGACTGGGTGACTGAACAACAACAACAATCTTGTATCATTTATAAATTAAGCAAATTCTAGACATAATATCGTGAATGTTTTCCTATCTGTCCGTACAACATAACCACAATACAATTACTACATTTAAAAGTAATTTATAATAATCTCTAATAGCATTATAAAAAAATAGGGAATTATGTTTTCTAGTTTAAAAATAAGTTATTCCATTTTCTAATTTTGGAGTGTTGTATCTGTACAGAATACATGAAAATTTTTTGTTTGTATTAAAAAATAAGTTTGTATTCCAAAAAAAGATAGGCACTGTTAACATCCATATATTTCTCTTCCAATTATTTAAATGCACAGATTTGCTTTCGTTGTTCAGACAGCATCTCTCTGGCAAATGCCATTAAATTTGGAGTCACAGTCTTCGGAATACACCTGATTTCTTGTTATGACAGCACAGCTCATGTTATCAATGGGTCCAATCACCGAGAAACTAGAAGACACAAGGCAGACTTTAGAGCATTTATCTTAAAATAATGGTTATACTTCTTAAAGTTTCCCCCAGCCAAGTTGTGCAGGTAATTTTTTGTTTTTTTTTCCAGCAGTCAAAATGTTGCAGAGATTTTAGAAAAGACTCTTCTTTTGTTGCCAGGGACAACAAAAGATTTAGAATAACAACAGATTTGTTATAATAAATTTGTTATATTATTATAACAACAACAACAACAAAAGATTTTAGAATAGATTCTTTTGTTGCCAGTGAGGCACTCTTGATTTGCTTATCCTACACCCTCTCCCTTCTGGGATGGCTCTTATTTGAGTATCAATACTATGGGAGTGCAAGTCTGAAGACTAGGCGCATTCCTGACTGTTCCTGCCCTCTTAACCCTCGAATTACATGCATCAGCAAGTCCTGGGCATCCCATCTCAAAATTAGTCCTGACATCCATTTACTTCTCTCCCAAGCTACCATTACCTCTCTTTCTCCCTGGTCATAGCCTTGTGATTGAAAGTCCATTTCCATGTCACTTTCCATCTACTCATTTTTCACATAGCAGCATAAATAATGTCCTTTCGAGACAGCTAAATGCTAAAATGAAAGTTTTTGATAAAGGTTATGTGGTGACAGATATTCTACATACCAGTGGGAGTTTCAGGAGTTTTGAAGTTGGAAACTAGGGATATTTTCAAGTTAAAACTGTTTAAATAACTGCTAATTCTTCAGTGGTATGATAGGGTTAGGAATAGGTGTGAATAGAATAATTTTTGAGAGAGCTATTTCCTTAACTATTTTTTCTAGTCATTGATTGCGTGTTTGTTAGTCACTCAGTCGTGTCCAACTTTTTGCAACCCCATGGACTGTAGCCTGCCATGTTCCTCTGTCAATGGTATTCTCCAGGCAAGAATACTAGAATGGGTTGCTATTCCCTTCTCCAGAGGATCTTTCTGACTCAGGGATTTATCTGGCATCTCCTGCAACTCCTGCATTGGCAAGTGGATTCTTTACCACTGAGACATCTGAGAAGCCCCATCTGCATACCATTTTTCCTTAAATA
This sequence comes from Bison bison bison, assembly GCF_000754665.1. Taxonomy (NCBI): domain Eukaryota; kingdom Metazoa; phylum Chordata; class Mammalia; order Artiodactyla; family Bovidae; genus Bison; species Bison bison. The sequence goes on along the minus strand of NW_011494962.1, from coordinate 536,555 downwards.
ATTAAATGAAAGCTTTTAAAATGAAATATGTTACTCAGTTATCTACTCTCCTTCTACAATAAATTTCTCTTTTGGCTACAGGATTAAAAGAGAGAGAGAGAGAGAGAGAGATGCTGCCATAACAATATTCTGCTTTCCAAATAAAAGAATAAAAAAAGAGCCTAGTTATTTCTAACTAAATTTTGTCAAGTTTGCAATCAAAGCAGGTCCAAAGAATGAATACTACTTCATATTTTAGTTTAATGTTTGTGAAAGACAAGAATGAGTGGCGAATAGCAATCAGATCAGATCAGTGGCTCAGTCGTGTCCGACTCTTTGCGACCCCATGAATCACAGCATGCCAGGCCTCCCTGTCCATCACCAACTCCCGGAGTTCACTCAGATTCATGTCCATGGAGTCAGTGATGCCATCCAGCCATCTCATCCTTTGTCATCTCCTTCTGCTCTTGCCCCCAATCCCTCCCAGCATCAGAGTCTTTTCCAATGAGTCAACTCCGCATGAGGTGGCCAAAGTACTGGAGTTTCAGCTCCAGCATCATTCCTTCCAAAGAAATCCCAGGGCTGATCTCCTTCAGAATGAACTGGTTGGATCTCCTTGTAGTCCAAGGGACTCTCAAGAGTCTTCTCCAACACCACAGTTCAAAAGCATCAATTCTTCGGCGCTCAGCCTTCTTTCACAGTCCAACTCTCACATCCATACATGACCACAGGAAAAACCATAGCCTTGACTAGATGAACCTTTGTTGGCAAAGTAATGTCTCTGCTTTTCAATATGCTATCTAGGTTGGTCATAACTTTCCTTCCAAGGAGTAAGCGTCTTTTAATTTCATGGCTGCAGTCACCATCTGCAGTGA
>NW_011494962.1:534821-535566 GCF_000754665.1 Bison bison bison | reverse complement strand
ACTGTTTCCACTGTTTCCCCATCTATTTGCCATGAAGTGATGGGACCAGAGGCCATGATCTTAGTTTTCTGAATGTTAAGCTTTAAGCCAACTTTTTCACTCTCCACTTTCACCTTCATCAAGAGGCTTTTGAGTTCCTCTTCACTTTCTGCCATAAGGGTGGTGTCATCTGCATATCTGAGGTGATTGATATTTCTCCTGGCAATCTTGATTCCAGCTTGTATTTCTTCCAGTCCAGCATTTCTCATGATGTACTCTGCATATAAGGCAAATAAGCAAGGTGACAATATACAGCCTTGACATACTCCTTTTCCTATTTGGAACCAGTCTGTTGTTCCATGTCCAGTACTAACTGTTGCTTGCTGCCCTGCATACAGATTTCTCAAGAGGCAGGTCAGGTGGTCTGGTATTCCCATCTCTTTCAGAATTTTCCACAGTTTATTGTGATCCACATAGTCAAAGGCTTTGGCATAGTCGATAAAGCAGAAATAGATGTTTTTCTGGAACTCTCTTGCTTTTTCCATGATCCAGCGGATGTCGGCAATTTGATCTCTGGTTCCTCTGCCTTTTCGAAAACCAGCTTGAACATCAGGAAGTTCATGGTTCACATATTGCTGAAGCCTGGCTTGGAGAATTTTGAGCATTACTTTACTAGCATGTGAGATGAGTGCAATTGTGCGGTAGTTTGAGCATTCTTTGGCATTGCCTTTCTTTGGGATTGGAATGAAAACTGACCTTTTCTAGT
>NW_011494962.1:522624-534721 GCF_000754665.1 Bison bison bison | reverse complement strand
GGAATAGCTCAACTGGAATTCTATCACCTCCACTAGCTTTGTTCGTAGTGATGCTTTCTAAGGCCCATGTGACTTCACATTCCAGGATGTCTGGCTCTAGGTCAGTGATCACACCATCATGATTATCTGGGTCGTGAAGATCTTTTTTGTACCGTTCTTCTGTGTATTCTTGCCATCTCTTCTTAATTTCTTCTGCTTCTGCTAGGTCCATTTCTGTCCTTTATCGAGCCCATCTTTGCATGAAATGTTCCCTTGGTATCTCTGATTTTCTTGAAGAGATCTCTAGTCTTTCCCATTCTGTTGTTTTCCTCTATTTCTTTGCACTGATCGCTGAAGAAGGCTTTCTTATCTCTTCTTGCTATTCTTTGGAACTCTGCATTCAGATGTTTATATCTTTCCTTTTCTCCTTTGCTTTTTGCTTCTCTTCTTTTCACAGCTATTTGTAAGGCCTCCCCAGACAGCCATTTTGCTTTTTTGCATTTCTTTTCCATGGGGATGGTCTTGATCCCTGTCTCCTGTACAATGTCACGAACCTCATTCCATAGCTCATCAGGCACTCTATCTATCAGATCTAGGCCCTTAAATCTATTTCTCACTTCCACTGTATAATCATAAGGGATTTGATTTAGGTCATACCTGAATGGTCTAGTGGTTTTCCCTACTTTCTTCAATTTAAGTCTGAATTCGGCAATATCTAGGACTAAATAAACAGATTGAAATGAACTGACATTTCATGGTCTTTGTCCCAAACTTGCCAAATCTCAGGTGCTCTAGCATGTTAGAATGTTAAGAAAATCAAAGCACAGAGAATATGCAAACATCTGTGACACCTAAGAATCTTAAAGCCTCTTACATAACGTAACATGTATTACGTTATAGTGTTCACACAAGAATATTGTGGGAAAAGCTTCATTTTCTTTTCATACATACAAAAAATATATTTTTTTCCTACATGCAAAAAAAATTATTCAATGAGATTGAAATAATTTTCTAAGGGCAAGATTGCAAATTCTCACTTTCTGATTTCAGCTCAAGAGATGTTTGTATATATTTCAGGTGTTTTTCATTTATAAGTAAAATTTACCTTTGCATTTTGTATATGGAAAATATTTGCTTGGTAATATTTTAAAGGAGATTTAAATCAGTTAACAATTTAAAAGTAACTATCATTTTTTGCAATTAATAATTTACATGTTCCATAATGAATACCTTCTATTCCCTTTGCATGCTCAGTCACTCAGTCATCTCTGAATCCTTGCAGTCCCACAGACTAGCCCACCAAGCTCCTCTGTCCATCAGATTTTACCAGCAAGAATACTGGAGCAGATTGCCACCTCCTCCTCAAGGGAGTCTTCCCAACCCAGGGATCAAACCTGTGTCTCCTGCATTGGCAAGCTGATTCTTTACCACTGAGCACCTGGAGACCCCCTCTATTCTCTTCAGTAAATGTTAAAAGGAGAAGGAGAGGAAGGAAAGAAAAGAGAGTAAAGGAAGAAAGAAAAAAGAAAGAAAGTAAAAAAAAAGGAAAGAAAATGTTTTTCAAAAGAAATGATAAAAGAAAGAAGAAAAAGACCAGAAAGCAAAGAAGCTTAAATACAAATACTTTTCTATAAATAAAACATCAATACCTCTACCATCTCTGCCCCGCAAATAAGTACTTACATTTCTTGTTCCACAAAAAGGTGTTCATTTATCCATACCCATTGTTTTTCTGGGGATGTAATACATAGTCCAAGCCAACTAGGTTGTCCAGATTTCAAACTCTTCTGTATGAACTTCTATAGGAAAAATAGTATATTCATTCATTCAAAAAAAATGGGGATGTGAGGGCAATAGGGTTGTGACATCTGTCATCACATTGATCACCAGGGTTGATTCAGCTGATCTGGCTGGCTAGATGGGTGTCCCTTCCTCCCTTGCCACTCCGTGTGTGTCCCTCCAGAAGTTGCGAGTTCCATCAAAGAAGATGATCATCGCAATAGAGGAGGACTTGTCTGCTGTCAAGAATGTACAGGTAAATGTACTCCCCTGCTAGAACCTCCAAACAAGCTCTCAAAAATTTTTTTGATGCCTTTTATACAGTAAGGCACTGAGCCAGGCATTAATGAAATGATAAATAACCATTTCTTTCAGAATAATAGGGTTTTAAAAAATAAACAATAGTAACTATAGGCCCCCCGGGGGGGCCAGAGGGAGCACAGAGACCAGGGTGCCCTTTACTCCTCCATGTCCTCCAAATTTGGCTCCAGCCTCTCCCACAACCCTTCCCAGTCACTCCAGCAGGGCCTTTGTCTGACCCCAGGCTGCTTGTTGACCAACACCCAGTGGCCAGTGAAGGTTTTACAAGGCTCAAAAGAGGACCAGCAGTGGGACAGCCAGGGCACCAGGCATGTCATCCAACTACGTGGAGCAGCTGAAGGGCATGTCCCTGCTAGTTAGGGCCGGACAAAATGTGGTTCCCTGGAGAAGGAAGTGGCAAACCACTTTAGTATTCTTGCCTTGAGAACCTCATGAATGGTATGCTGGTTAAGGAATGTTCAAAAGCAATAACTATGAATCACCCACACTTTGAATTGTACCTAGTGGTTCACCCTTGAACACTTAAAAACTGTTTTTGACTCCTCACCAGCTCTTTTGAATTTTGAATCACAGGTAAATGTGCCTGTAGCTCTAAACAATCACGTTGACTTTCATTCCAAGTTTTAGAAAAAGTTGAAAACCTGTAACATTTTCCTTGATTTAGTAGCCAGTCACTTGGGCACACATAATTATTTCCTGAAGGAAAATACAGGGGAAAGAAATCAGTTAAACTACAGTCATTAGAGAAGGTGTGAATAGTATCAAACATGATTGAGTGGAAAATAGATTTTTGCCAACTCACTTTTTGTAATTAAAAAGTACCTCATTAGCAGAAGGAGAATGAAATTAATTCAGAATCTGTATATTTCCTGGAAGGGAGGCATTGTTTGAGGCTATGGGTTGCAGAGAGCAAAGCTTATGAATTCTGACCTCATAATTAGGAGAGACAAATATACAATATTTTTAAGTGTTTATAACTAATCAAAAATTAAAAACCTGTTGTTTGATTCTTTCCCCTGTTTCTAATTTCTTTTCCTTGAGATTGTCCTTATAACCTGCACTTCCTTCCTGTGAGATTACTTTCATCATAGTTTCTTACCTTATTGTGTTGATTGCTTTTCAATCACACTGTTTCCCTAGTCTTGAATAGCCTTCCCTTCCTCTTCATCCTCTAAATTATGTGTATCTTTTAATGATCAACTGCATTTCTGAGGTACGAGATAGGTCCCTGAGCCAAACAGCTGCTGTTTGTTAAGTGTACTAAAATTGAAGTTTCCTTCTCACCCAGACCCTCCAAGGACAAAGCTAGTGGCAGAAGCTGAGCACTACTAAAGTAAAAAGATAAGATGACCACTTCTGAGGTCAAGGAAAACTCCCCTGTCTGCATGTATACAGGAAGACTCTTTGGGGGTCAAAATGGAGGGTGCACCATCCCATAATAAGTGTGGACGTGTACCCACAGGCCTCTGCTGTGCGATCCATCTCAGCAAAATGTTTTTGTGCACCCACGTTGGGGAGGGTCCAGGACTAGTCAAGTGTGGGAAAAGAACTGAGATAATTGGCCAAAGGTAAACAAAGACCCAGAAGAACTGTCCTATACCAGTGATGTAAATTGCCTCTTTACTGTGCTCTGCCTCATTAGCAAGGACGCCCACACTCTTCCTCTATGGGTGTGTATCTCTGCCTTGATTGGGTCTTAAATAAACAAACTGCTTCTCTGTGTGCTTTCCCATTTTTTACACTGTTTCTAATAATAAACTTTGTGCATGTGTTTACAGTTTTTGCTTCCTTGAAACATTCTTGCTTTCAAATGAGGGAAAGAGCCAGGGCTGCTTTTCTTGGAGTCTGTAACCCCTGGTGGACTAGGGGCTAGGATTCCTGATTATCATCGAGGCTACCTAGGTTCAATTTTTGAGGAGGGAAATAAGATCGCTCTTTAGGACTGCTCACTGCTATCTCTCAGCGATCATTTTTCACGTCAGGAACAAAGTTTTCAAACAGTCATAATTTCTGCCACCTCTAAGAATCAGAACACCCAGGTGCCACTTAACTAAGGATGAATTGTCCATGTCATTGTCACCTGTGAATGACTCCATAACTTTTATCTGATTGGAAGGTTCTTCAGGTAACTGACATACTCATCATTGAATCTCCTATCATACATCACTTTAATTATAGTGCCTGAAGGTTGATTGTTGAATGATTGAATTAAATATCCATAAGTTACAGCATGTCACACTTTTCATGGCTAATATTTTAGTCTGTCATCTATAAGCCTAAATTTTTAAAAAATTCATTTTAGGAAATTAAATTAGAGATATCTAGCTATGATGGGAAAACAAAGTTACATCAGCAGACATGACTTGAAGAAGACTATCATGGACTAATTTTCAATATATAAAACATCAAATATATCTTTAACTACTTTCTACTAGGGCAAGAGTTGAAAATTCTGAATAATTTTAATCTTCCAAAATTATATGATGTATGGCAAAACCAATACAATATTGTAAAGTAATTAACCTCCAATTAAAATAAATAAATTTATATTTTAAAAAAATTTTAAAAAAAGCAAAAACAAAAACAACAACAACAAAAAAAGTATGTGATGACTCAGGGTAATTGGATTCTAATCTCAGCTATACAAGTACATACCTGCCTGTGTGTGAAGTCACTTCAGTCATGTCTGAGTCTGTGCGACCCCATGGACTATAGCCTGCCTGGTTCCTCTGTCCATGGGATTCTCCAGGCAAGAATACTGGAATGGGTTGCCATTCCCTTCTCCAGGGGACTTTCCTGACCCAGGGATTGAACTCACGTCTCTTATGTCTCCTGCATTGGCAGGCGGGTTCTTTACCACTGAGGCCACCTGGGAAGCCTGTACAAGTACATAGTCATGTGCTAAAATGACCTTAAATACACATCTCAATTTATGATTGGAGAGATGCTATTTATTCACTAGTGAAAAGGAGTCATTTGGACAAACTAATTCTATTACATGGATTCTGATAGACTAGTCAGTAAAGTACAGGTCTAGAGCTGCAAAACACACTGAAAGTACTCCAAATGATCAATGTAATATGTTAAAACGACAAAAAAATGCAAAATGTGGACACTTATTGTCCAGAAGAGTTATAAGAGTTAATTCAGTTTCAAGTACCACGTTCTACAATAAGGAGAAATATCATGAGGATGAGGATGGAGAAAAATACTTATTGAGCAACACTTTGTATCAATTCCTATCTCAGATGGTTTGCATAATAATAACTAACACAAAATGTCATTACTGTGGGCCAAGCAGGTTTCTAAGCACTTAACATATATTTATTTTTAAAAACAACTTTATAAAATAGATACATTCAATGAAGCAATAGAGATAGACACAGTAAAATCCAGAACATGAGAAATTAGACACAACCATAATCCATTTTTTTAACATTAAATAAATGTATAAGAAGGAAACAAAAGGAAGTAAGGAAAATGTACAGATTTAGAGACTCAAGAGACATTTTAGCTGATGTAACTGGTCTTTGCTCTGATTCTAACAAATAAAATGGAAACAAAAATCTAATGCTGATGGAATAGTAGATGATATTAGGAGGTTATTGTCAACTTGGTTTTAGGAATTGTGGTAGAATTCTAAAATGGGCCCAAGGAGACATCAAATCGTGCAGTTGTTTGGAAAACAGTGGCAGTTCCTCCAAATATTCAAGCAAAGAATTGCTATGTAACTCAATAATTCTACTCCTAGGCATTACCATATATGAAATGAAAACACACCCACACTCACGTCAAGAAAGAAATGGTAACTATGTGATGTGATGGAGATAGAAATCATCTTGCAATATATGTATATTAAATCAGCCCATTGTACACTGTAAACAAACACAGGACTTATAGTGACATTGTGATTATGTTAAACCCTTAACTGTCAGAATCACATACTAAAATATTTAAATATTAAATGGCATGATAGCTGGTAATTGCTTTAATAAAACCTAGTATGAGAGTGTGATGGAGGCGGAGATATAGATGAGATAATCTTCATTACATATTAATAAGTGTTGATACCAAATGAAAGGCACATGGAGATTTATTATATGATCCTTTCCACTTTTAGTTATATTTTGCATAATACAAATCTGTTGTTTAGTGCTAACTTGTGTCCAATTCATTTGTGACCCCTTGGACTGTAGCCCACCAGGCTCCTCTGTCCATGGGATTTCCCAGGCAAGAATACTGGAGTGGGTTGCCATTTCCTCCTCCAGGGGATCTTCCCCACCCAGGGATTGAACCCATGTCTCCAGCATTGGCAGGTGGTTTCTTACCACTGAACCACCAGGGAAACGTAATAGAAATACAAGAATATAATAAAACAAAACCTTATGAAGTAGATATTATTATGCTCAATTTACAGATGAGAAAGTGAGTCACACAGACATTATCACTTTCCCAAAGTCATACAGCAGATAAATATTAAAGCTGAAGTTTCAACCCAGTTACTTTGGTTCCATAACCCACGTTACTAATCACTGAATCATGCCATCCTGCCCTATGCTAATTGGTATGTTAGAGTTCTTCAGAGAAATAGAACTAACAGAATTTTGTGTCTGTGTGTGCATGTTTAAAGAGAGAGAAAGAAAGAATCAGAATGAAAGGAGAGAGATTTTAAGGACCTGGCTCATGTGATCATTAAGGCTAGCAAGTCTAAAATGTTCAGGCTAGCAGGTTGGAGACCCAGGGAAAAGTTGGTGTTGCAGCCCAAATCTGAAGGTATTCTAGAGTCTCAATTTCCTCTTCCCTTGAAAACTTCAGTGTTTGTCTCTTAGGGCTCTCAACTGATTGGGTGAAGCCCACCCACATTCTGGAAGGTGATTTGCTTTACTCAAAATCTATTGACTTACATATTAACATAACCTAAAAAGTACTTTCACAGCAACATTTAAACAAGTGTTTGATCAAATATCTGGGTATTGTGCACTACCTAATCAAGTCCACACATATAATTTGAACAGTTATAATTCGTTCAATCTACACTAAAAGTTCTATGATGTTAGTGACTACATTCTTCCTTTGCAAGTTTTCAAAACTAATGTTTAATTTTCCTAAATTCATGTGACCAGTTGATTGAAATCTTTGATTCAAACAGAACAGCACATTACAGACAGATGATTACCTGCGAGGCTGGTGATATTAGCTTTCTGAAGGAAATCCATTTCTCTATCTGCATTCAATGCAAAGGGGAAGATATAAAGAGAAACTTAAAATGGATAGAAGTCTAGGTATATGAAAATAAGTATGCTAGCACAAAATAAAAACATACAAATAAAAATTCAAAATCTCTCTTTTCTGCTATGCCTCTATTCCTCTCTGTCCTGAGAGTTAACTACTTTTTACCATATCTACTTTTACTGCTCTAAGTACTAATCAAAATTCCAAATATTCTGTGCATTCTTAAAATTCATTTCTTTTACTTTTTTGTGTATTATGTTCTTCACTGAACTTTTTAATTAATATTATTTCATCTTGTTGCAGGCATACACTCAAGAATCTTATTAAGTTCCTTCAGCTTCTTATTTGCATTATCCATAGATTTTTTTAACACAGAGTGAATTAATTGCTTTCCAGAACACAGAACAGCTGATAATCTGAAAGGTCTTTAGATTACATTCCCAGGCTAGTTTCACTCTATCTAAAATTAGCCTCACCCCCTTATTTGTTCCAAAAGAATGCATAAAAACTTACATTAAAATCAAGTTGTTCATAATTTTTAGAACATTGCTACAGTGGTATAATTTTATGTACATTTGAAAATGCGAGGCCAATTTGCCTTTGAGAGGAAATGAATTCTTCATGTAAACATTTAGGATTGTGTCTTTGTCTATGGTGTTCTGAAATACAAATGAATCTATTCTGTCTGTCTATCTAATTGCTTTAGGAGCATTTTCATTTGTTTTTGATATGATATGATGGGAAATGCCACTATAAGCTGAGTAAGAGGCTGTCAAGACACCAGTCTAAAGAGCATTCCGTAAAGTCTTCCCATTAATAACTTTGCTTCTGCACTCTTATCTCTGAAATTGGGCTCCTCTTCAGGTTTCGCTGTGAGGAACCGCTTCATCTAGATTGAAGCCATCTATTAACTGTTTTCTTTTTTTTTTTTTTAATTAATTTTATTTTATTTTTAAACTTTACAATATTGTATTAGTTTTGCCAAATATCGAAATGAATCTGCCACAGGTATACATGTGTTCCCCATCCTGAACCCTCCTCCCTCCTCCCTCCCCATACTGTGGTTCCCTCCCTTGATTTATCAAATAATATTAACCCATCCACTTTTCATTTTCTTTAAAATTTTCTTCATTTACCCTTTTGTCTTTCTATTCATTATTCTACTTTTTTTTTTTTTTTACTATTCTAATATAAAATCTTGGGAAAGAGTGTAAGTAAATATTTATGGTCAACACTTTGTTTTGAACTAGAAGCATGGAAAGTATTTTTAAACTGGTCAAAGTATAAGCACACATCTAAAAGAAATATCAATATTAAAATTGTCACTAATTTATTAAAAAATATATATAAATAGTAAAGAATATTATCCCCACTAATATTTTTATTAATGTATTAAATTTTATTGGTTTCCTTGAGCCCTATATTTTCAAGAACTACAGTTTCAAGAAAAAGTTATAGAAACCATGAATTAGTCTTGTTACTTCAAAAAGAACAACTACAGAATATGCACATTAACTACTACTTCAGAAAAAAAAAAGTGTGTAGATACTTTTAAATCACTGTCCTGTCTCTCAAGGTGATACCAATGAGCACATACTTTTAATAAAAATACAGTACTAATTCTTTAATAAAATGGTGCCAATCTTTTACTGGAGGTTCTTCATAAGAAGAGATATGGAGTAAGTGTTAATTTTATACTTGAGTGTTTCCTAATTTTTCTTAATTTAAAAATAATTTTGTTATATGAAATATATAACTGGTCAGCTTACCAATATTGAGCTACAGTGTGGAGGTTATCTTGATAGTAAAAGGAATTAAAGATCAACTATTATTTTTGAAAGTGAAAAAATAAATTAAAATTCCATACTCACTCCAAAAGTTCAGGCCAATTACTGCCATCATAAAAATAAGGATGCCAATGCATCCAAGTACTAGCATGAGACAGTAACACTGTAGATACAGGGCGAAATCTGAAATATTGAAATTAAAAAAAAAAGTTTTAGCAGTCTGTGACTATTTACTTTGTGTACATTTTTCTGTTTTGTTTTTATTACAGAGAAAATCTGTTCATTTTAGATACAGCATTAGAATCTATGATTAATTTATGTATAAGCTTTTCACTTTAATTTATTTTTATTTAATCTTTAGTTTATAATTTTAATTTATACCCAAATTATGACAAAAAGTATGATTAATTGAAATTTCAAAATACAATACAAAAACAAAGAGATGCTATGGTTATTGAATGTGTTGGATTATGCTGAAATTGTCTTGCTTTGATTGTTTGGTGACTTTTGATGACTTACAATGACATTAAATTGTCTCTGCATGAATAAATATAATGTATATATATATATGAATAATATATCATGTATATAATGTGCAGTAACATATTAAGGAGTTTGAGAGAGAATGGATTCAGATTTATGTACGGCTGAGTCCCTTTGCTGTTCACCTGAAACTATCACAGCATTATTAATAAGCTATACCCCAATATAAAATAAAAAGTTTAAAAAATTAAAAAAATTTAAAAATATAAAATAAGAGGAGATGCAAAAGTAATATATTAAAGACATGAAGCATTAGTGTATAAAATACAAAATATATAATTTATATTCTATATGTAGAATAATATATATATATATCAGCTATTGTCATGTATATTATTTATTTTAATGACTCACTATAATAAATAAAAGAACATTTATTGAAGTTCTATTAATATACCAGCCACTGTGCTGGAAATATTTCCATGTTATTCCAGTTTTACATATGCTATACTGTATTTTCCTGGCTTTGATATTTTGGACAGAAATCAACATCAGACTAAACAGCATAGATCTCTGATTAGTGAAGTTTGTCTAGAATTTATGCCATAGTACTCCTCTGGCTCAGATTTGGCAGGAATGGTCCCTTTACAGAGGAGAAAACAGGGAACTTCCAAATATCTTAAATAGGGATACTATGTTAAGATCCCCTTTTAATTTTAATCTATTTTTGGTCACATACAAAAGTAGAAAAACCTCTGAAAAAGTGAAAGTGAAGTTGTATCCGACTCTGCAACCCCATGGACTATACAGTCCATGGAATTCTCCAGGCCAGAGTACAGGAGTGGGTGGATAGTCTTTCCCTTCTCCAGGGGATCTTCCCAACCCGGGGATTGAAACCAGGTCTCCTGCATTGCAGGTGGATTCTTTACCAGCTGACCCACCAGGGAAGCCCAAGAATACTGAAGTGGGTAGCCTCTCCCTTCTCCAGGGGATCTTCCTGACCTGGGAGTTGAACCGGGGTCTCCTGCATTACAGGCAGATTCTTTACCAGCTGAACTACCAGGGAAGCACCAAAGATCTCTGCTGCTGCTAAGTCACTTCAGTCGTGTCTGACTTCAGTCGTGGCTCCCCCGTCCCTGGGATTCTCCAGGCAAGAACACTGGAGTGGGTTGCCATTTCTTTCTCTACTTCACCAAAAATCCTCATAATACATTTTCTCAAGTTTATGACCACATAGATCTGCAGTTAATAGATTCCATACTTGCCAGAGAGGGAAATTTTAAGCTTAATGCCAAATACTATTATAGGTATAAATTAAAAGCCAATGTTCTTTTACATAAGCCACAACTTATATACTGTATCAAGCCAGATACCTGAAGTGCATTGTACTGGTCCATTCTATACCCACTTAACTGTTTGCCATTAGCCTAAATGGTTCAATATTAAGAAACTGCTCTTTGAATTCCATTATTATCACTCCTGCAAGATTATTAGTGGTGTTATTCATATCTACTTTATGTTGGGAAATTTTCCTTGCCTGGTGGACTACAGTCCATGGGGTCGCAAAGAGTCGGTCACAACTGAGCGGTTAACACTTACTAGCTTACTTACTTATGCAATAAGTGTAACTTTATTTTACAGTATGAGTCAAATAACTGGGCAGATTTTCTTTTCACTCATCAATAATAAGCAAGCTTAGAATCCAATTTATCAAACACAAACATGTTTAATATGTAATTTCTGCTGAATTACAAACTTAATATGGGAGAAGGCAATGGCACCCCACTCCAGTACTGTTGCCTGGAAAATCCTATGGATGGAGGAGCCTGGTAGGCTGCAGTCCATGGGGTCGCACAGAGTCGGACATGACTGAAGCGACGCAGCAGCAGCATAAGCATAATATATGTTGCCAGTACTTTTCATCTTTCACTCATAATTTAAATGGATATTATCTTATATTCTATGTATCTATACTAAGATTTCATATGTCTCTACTCCCTTGTCTATTACAAGATGGTTTATACATTAAAGAAGAAATAGCCAATAATTTAGTTTCATTTACTGTAATGTCTACATTAAAAAAATCACAATATAGGGACATCCCTGGCAGTTCAGAGGTTAAGACTTCACACTCCCAATTCAGGGGGCACAGGTTTGATTCCTGGTCGGGGAACTAAAATCCTGCGTGCTGCATGCTGCTGCTGCTAAGTCGCCTCATTCGTGTCCGACTCTATGTGACCCCATAGACGTCACACGGTAGCCCACCAGGGTCCTCTGTCCCTGGGATTCTCCAGGCAAGAATACTGGAGTGGGTTGCCATTTCCTCCTCCAATGCACGAAAGTGAAAAGTGAAAGTGAAGATGGCACAGCCTAAAAAATAAATTAAAAATAAAATAAAATAACAGGAAGAAATGTCCATAAAAAATAAGGGAGCATAAAATGAAAGTAGATATTTAAATAAACATTAAGAAGAGAGAGAAAAAAATCAGTATATATATTTGCTTTATTATAAATAA
>NW_011494962.1:517444-522524 GCF_000754665.1 Bison bison bison | reverse complement strand
ATAAATAAAAGGATTGAGATTTAAAATAAAAAAGAAATTGTCAAAGGTCAGTCACTTTGTGGGGCTTAGGGTCAAATTCAGTCAATTTGACTCAATTTGACTCTCATTCCCAATGGATTATTCTGCCAATTCCATGGATCTTTTGTGGACATTGAAAATAGATATGTATAAAAATGACTTTAAGGCTGTAAAACACTATATACCACTGCTACTCCCACCGTCAGTACTAGCTCTTTACTTTTGAAGTATAATAGATGTCTTCATGTACATAACACATCCAAATCGTCTCTTATGTTTTGTAAAAAAAAAAAATAATTTATGCAAAATACTATTTTTGACCTTTTAGTTGAAAGTTGCATTCTTATTCTCATATTGCTACTTTGAAGGGATTATACATTATCCTATTAGCATTTCTCTGTACCCATGGCTGCAAAAATCATCTTTTTATGGTTGATGCTTATAGAAGTCTGAACAATTTATCTTAGACGATTTATGATCATCTTTTAAAATCCCAGAATATGGTTAATTTTAAAACATTAGGGATAATTTTGCTTCTAAGAGAATAATGCAGTTTTAAACTGGAGTCTAAATAAAGGGGAATAATATTCTTACCTTTAGATTTTTTTCTTGATTCAAAGCGATTCTTGATTTTCAGCGTCATATAGCCATCTTCATTCTCCATTTCCTTAAACGTTTTCATATAATATTACCCAGAAAATAGGAAAAATAAAACAGAGAATAGCCTCAGCCTTGAATATTTCTCCCAAGCACGATATACCAAAAGCTAAAAGGAAGTCCAAAAATAATCAAAATTCACTCTGGCAGGGCTATCTAAAACCACACAGGATATGCTGGTGAATGAAAATGAAAAGACATGTTGATTTCTAGATAAAATTCTGTGTGTTGCAAGGTAAGAGTGGCTATTTTATTTGACTCTTTTCTAATACCCTGTTATAAATAGACAAATAACTTGGCTGAGTTAGGTTCTGGTGTTATGGAAGGTAGAAATTGTGAGAAGTGAAATTGAATATTTTGCTAAGGAGATGTATAAGCAAAGTGTTGAAGGTTCTTCCAGGGTGTCCTTACTATTTATAGTAATATGTGAGAGGAGAGAGATAAATTAAGGAATCATTAAGCAAAAAAGAAACCAGAAATTGAAGATTTGGAAAATTCTCAGCCTACCCATATAAAGGAAGTAAAAAAGGCATGCTCTGCAGAAAAGACCAAAAGTATGGCCAGACAATCATTCCATAAAGAGACTATGCATAATTTTAATTAGCCATATCATCAGCCCACTAGGGGTTGCAGTGGTAGAGAATCTGCCTGCCAATGCAACAGATGTGGGTTCAATCCTGGGTGGGTAGATCCCCTGGAGTAGGATATGTCAACCTGCACCTGCATTCTTGCCTGGGAAATTCCATGGACAGAGGAGACTTGTGGGCCAGAGTCCATGAGATTGAAAAGAGTCGAACACAACTGAATGACTGAGCACACACACACAAACACACATCATCACCATCATCAGAAGCCATGAATAAAGGTAGAAATATACCAACAGAGACATTGCAAGTTTGAAATAAATGGGGCAGAGGTAAGCTAATATAAAGGACGGTTTTCAGACTTCTGGAGCTATCCAGCTGTGAACATGATTTATCCTTCAAGAAAGAATGGTCCTGAAGACCATTTGGGAATCATCACGGTTACTACTCCCCCCATAAGCCTAGAGCATGCAGAAACAGGCAGGGGTGAGGAATGGTGACAAGACTATTTCCTCCTGGATTTCTGAATGTGGGGCCACCTCGTCAGCTTCAGCAGACAAGGCCGCCCCCATTCAGAACCTCAGGGACAAGGCCGTCACTCAGATCAGAGGAGGCAGGGCCTCCACCTAAGACCTTGGAGATGACACTGCTGCTCCAGTAGATCCAGAAAGCAGAACATCCAGTCAAAGAGGATAATTCTTGAGCCTTCAGGGCCAGTGGAATTTGCCTCTCCAGGATTTGGACTGGCATGGAACCCATGACTACTTTATTCTTTCTGATTTCTCCCTTTTGGAGAGGGAGTGTCTGCCTTGAGCCTGCCTGATCCTGTATTATAGAAGCACATAACTTGGATGGTTTCACAGCTACAGAGGCATTTTGCCTTGGGATGAATCACACCTGGAGTCTCACCATCTCTGATTTAGATGAGACTGTACACTTGGAATTGATGGATGGGTTGAGATTCTTGAGACTGTTGGGTTAAATGTATTTAACATATTAGAAAGACATGACTTTTGGGGGCCAGAAGATGGAAAATTACGGGCTAAGTTTTGTCCCTCAAAGTTCAGACATTGACACCCTAACTTCAAATGTGACTGTATTTGGAAACAGGGCCTTGATCGAGATAATTAAAGTCTAATGAAGACACTGGGTGGAGCCCTAATCTGATTAAGATTGGTGCCCCTGTTAAAAGGGATGAGACTCCAGAGAGTGCTCTCTCTTCTTGCACACAGGGGAAAAAAAAAGGTAACATGAGGACACAGTAAAAAGACAGCCATCTGTAAACCAGGAAGAAAGATCTCAGCAGCCATCTGCCTTCTGGCACCTTGATCTTGGATTTTCAGTCTCCAGAACTGTGAGAAAATAAATTTCTATTGTTTAAGCCACCACGTATTTTTTTTTTACAGTGACCTGAGAAGCTGCCATAACAAAAGTCACTTTGAGGGTGGACTCAGCATTTATTAGGATTTATACTAGTCGTGGTATTGAAGAGAACTTCCTTCTGAGGACCTGCTTTCTCTTTCAATAATTGAAGTCCAATCATTAAATAGAATCATTATTGAAAATTACATTATCTAAACTTAAATAACTCATATTAAATGCAAAGTATCTACACTACTATGTATAAAATAAATAACTAATGAGAACCCACTGTATAGCCCAGGGAACCCTACTCAATGTTCTGTGGTGACCTAAATGGAAAGGAAATCCATAAAAGAGGGATTATGTGTATATGTATAGCTAACTCACTTTGGTTTACAACAGGAATTAGCACGAAGTTGTAAACACTATGATCCAGTAAACTTTTAAAAAAAAAACAAAGGTGATTAAAAACACACAAAAATTCAAAGCAGTGGTTTCTCTAGCAGTCATGTATGGATGTGAGAGTTGGACCATAAAGAAAGCTGAGCACCAAAGAATTGATGCTTTAGAACTGTGGTGTTGGAGAAGCCTTTTGAGAGTCCCTTGGACTGCAGGGAGATCAAACCTGTCAATCATGTAGGAAATCAGTCCTGAAGATTCTTTGGAAGGACTGATGTTGAAGCTGAAGCTCCAAACTTTTGCCACCTGATGCAAAGAACTGACTCATTAGAAAAGATCCTGATGCTGGGAAAGATTGAAGGCAGGAGGAAATGGGGAAGGCAGAGGATGAGATGGTTGGATGGCATCATTGATTCGAAGGACATGAGTTTGAGCAAGCTCCAGGAGTTGGTGATGGACAGGAAGCCTGGTGTGCTACAGTCCATGGGGTCGAAAACAGTCAGACATGACTGAGCGACTGAACTGAACTGAATAAAAACACAGAAGTCACCAGTTTTTTTATTAGTAGTAGTAGTATGAAGCTATTTATATCTATTATATCTATATAATAGAAATACTGTGTATTTATACACAGATCTGCTACTGCACATCTCTATTAAATTCTGGTATTCAGTAATGTCACAAAGGTAGCTTGCAATCAGCCACATTGGGCATAATTGCATCATAGAAACCACTGAATTATTACAATAAAGAGACTGACCATATCAAAAGTTGCCATTGATGTGAAATCACTGGAACCATTCTACATTAATGATGGGCATAGTACAATTTCTTTGGAAAATGTTATATTTTTATAAGCTGTTTTAAACATATTTTCATCTAATAAGAAAATAGCTTGAGGTAAAATTTATAACCAAAAGGTTTGTATTTAATGCATGCAATCTGAAGAGTGTGGACATAAGCCAATGATAACTTCAGCACAACTAAGATGGTAGACATACCCATCACCTTCCATATCACAACTGGAGGGTTCTTATCACAAAAGAGAGGGAAAAGACAAAAATACATATTTTGTATCTGACCTAGCAATTCTACTCCCAGGTATTTCCTCAAAAGATAAGAAAATAAATGTCCACAGAAAGACTTTAACAGAAATATTGATGCCAGTTTTATATGTAGTAGCAAAAAGTCAGAAACAACTCAATGGGCTAATGATAAGCAAAACTTTATAAATCCACACAATGAAATACCATGTAGCAATACTCAAGAATGAACCGTTTGTCTATGCAACCATATGGATGAAACTCAAAAGCCTTATGCCGAGTAAAAGACACTAGACTTACAAAGAATGTATACTGTGTGTTTCCATTTATACAAAATTCTAAAACCAGCAAAATTTATCTCCATTAATAAGAGGTTAGTGGCTGCCTGCTTCCACAGGGTAGGGAAATGAATTGCAATGATACATCAGGGAACATTTTGAATAAATGAAAATGTTTTATATTTTGAGTCAGATTTTATATCTTGACCTTCCTTTGGAACAAAAGTAGATTTCACTCAACCATGATATTGTGGTTTGGTTTCAGACCACCACAATAAAGTTAAGATTGCCATAAAGCAAGTCGCACAAATGTTTTGGTTTTCCAATGCATATAAACTTTATATTTATATGATATTATAGCCTGCTGCTGCTGCTGCTAAGTCACTTCAGTCATGTCTGACTTTGTGAGACCCCAAAGACAGCAGCCCACGAGGCTTCCCCGTCCCTGGGGTTCTCCAGGCAAGAACACTGGAGTGGGTTGCCATTTCCTTCTCCAATGCATGAAAGTGAAAAGTGTGAAATAGTTATGTCTAAAAAATGCACATAGTTTAATTTTTAAATATTTTATTGCTGAAAAATGCTCACCATCTCTGACACACTCAGATCAGATCAGTCCCTCAGTCATGTCCGACTCTTTGCGACACCATGAATCCCAGCACTCCAGGCCTCTCTGTCCATCACCAACTTCCGGAGTTCACTCAGACTCACGTCCATAGAGTCAGTGATGCCATCCAGCCAT
>NW_011494962.1:517178-517344 GCF_000754665.1 Bison bison bison | reverse complement strand
TCTCATCCTCTGTCGTCCCCTTCTCCTCTTGCCCCCAACCCCTCCCAGCATCAGAGTCTTTTCCAATGAGTCAACTCTTCGCATGAGGTTGCCAAACTACTGGAGTTTCAGCTTCAGCATTATTCCTTCCAAAGAAATCCCAGGGCTGATCTCCTTCAGAATGGAC
>NW_011494962.1:516171-517078 GCF_000754665.1 Bison bison bison | reverse complement strand
ACCAGAGTCTACCAGTCTCCTCCATCCATGGAATTTTCCAGGCAAGAGTACTGGAGTGAGTTGCCATTTCCTTCTCCAGGGGATCTTCCCAACCCAGAGATTGAACTCAGGTCTCCCACATTACAGGCAGACACTTGACTGACTGAGCCACCAGGGAAGCCCAGTCAGAAATGCTGTAATGAAGAAGGTTATAAATAGCTACATAACGGTCATAAGTCATGGCAAGAAGGACTCCATGTCAATAAAGATGTGAATGAAAAACATTTGAGTGAGGCAGACATCAAAAATTATCTCCCTGCAGCTGAACCAGAATATGCCCAGCATCTTAGGGATGGTGGCTGTGGACAGCCCCAAGTCAGTGGTAGCCAGTATAGCCAGGAAGCAGAACATAGGCTGGTGAATGTTGTGCTCAGTCTGAATGACAAACAGGATGGTGAAGTTGCTATGAGTGTGATCAGATACACAGCACAAAAAGGAAAGCCAATCCAAACGTGAATGTTTTTCATCCTGGGATTCCCAGCAACAGGAAGGAGGAGGGGTGAAACTCGGTACCATTGGAAAGAAGCATCTTGCTTGTGGTTTCATATAATGCGTTCATTGCAAATGTGTGCTGATCCATGTTGGGAGGTCCCAGTCTGTTACCATGATGTTTACCAGTACTGGAAAGAAGCAATTATCTGTTTATTCCAATATCAAAAAAAACTCCTCAGTAAACTTTTTGTTGTTGTTTTATCAGATTGATTGAAATCTTCTACTTTAAGAAAACTTATAATTGGAGTTTAAAGAAAACTGAATTTTATTACTCTAAATCTTTGTTTCATAGAAAAAAGAGAGGGAAGGAAGGAAGACGAGACTGAAAAGTAGGATATTGAATAATCTTGAGAATAATTCTACTAGAATTTCTTCT
>NW_011494962.1:497700-514976 GCF_000754665.1 Bison bison bison | reverse complement strand
GGATTTGGAATAGCTCAACTGGAATTCCATTACCTCCACTAGCTTTGTTCATAGTAATGCTTTCTAAGGCCCACTTGACTTCACATTCCAGGATGTCTGGCTCTAGGTCAGTGATCACACCATCGTGATTATCTGGGTCGTGAAGATCTTTTTTGTACAGTTCTTCTGTGTATTCTTGCCATCTCTTCTTAATATCTTCTGCTTCTGTTAGGTCCATACCATTTCTGTCCTTTATCGAGCTCATCTTTGCATGAAATGTTCCTTTGGTATCTCTGATTTTCTTGAAGAGATCCTTAGTCTTTCCCATTCTGTTATTTTCCTCTATTTCTTTGCATTGATCGCTGAAGAAGGCTTTCTTATCTCTTCTTGCTATTCTTTGGAACTCTGCATTCAGATGCTTATATCTTTCCTTTTCTCCTTTGCTTTTTGCTTGTCTTCTTTTCACAGCTATTTGTAAGGCCTCCTCAGACAGCCATTTTGCTTTTTTGCATTTCTTTTCCAATGGGATGGTCTTGATCCCTGTCTCCTGTACAATGTCATAAACCTCATTCCATAGTTCATCAGGCACTCTATCTATCAGATCTAGGCCCTTAAATCTATTTGGTACAAACCTTCAACCTGTAAAAAGTGCAGTATTCAAAAAGCACTAAAATACAAAGTGTGTCTGTATTTTCTTGTATGCGTTCCTAATAGTCCTATGGATAGAATGATTTGGTGATGGCATAAGTAGAATATGTTCATCTTCCCTCAAACTTTCTGTCTTCTTTCTGTCCCCAAATGGAAACTGTGGAATCCTATACCAAGGTCACGAGTGAGAGGCCTTGTACGAAGACCATGGACAAGGAACCCACACCAAAGTCATCTCCAGAACTTACTGAGCTCCATAGCAACTGTTGCCATGAACCCCCCTAATCTAAACTGGCCAGCCTCCCTGATATCATATTAGGTAAATACTAACCAGTCACCTAATAACTTCCTTCCACAGGAATTTTGTTTGTCTTGAGGCTATAAAACTTGGCTACTAGCCCAGGAAAGTGTCAGCTCTTCCTTGAACTGGACGGCTGTTCCAAGAGTGTCTACCATCCTAATGAACTCTATTCTTCTCTCATTCAGTCTCATGTCTGGAAATTTTTTTCCAACCCATGCAAAGACCATGGAAAAAACAGTTTTATCTGTCCTTCCTTCTGCATTTTACCTTGCATAATTTCACTTCAGATGGTGACAGAATTGACCAGCAGAATATCTTTGAGACCACCTGGAAGAGTTTAAGCCTTTACTTCTTATTTTCATCACACTTTCTTACTCTACTTTCCTTTCTGTTCTAATTTCCTTCCCCTGCCTCGGTGTCCCTGTCAGACAAATGTAGTGTTGATCGCAAAGCAGTCACTGGGACACCAGCTGCTTTTCTTTAGTCTTCTGCCTCCTCTTTAATTTTTTAATACATTTTATTTATTTATTTTGGTTGTGCTGTGTTTTTGTTGCTGCGCCAGCTTTTCTCTAGTTACAGCGAGTGGGGACCTCTCTCTAGTTTCTGTGTGCAGGCTTTTCATTGTGGTGGCTTCTCTTGTTGCCCGTATGGGTTCTAGGGCACTCAGGCTTCATTAGTTATGGATCCCGGGCTCTAGAGAACAGGCTCAGTAACTGTGGTGCTCGGGCTTAGTTGCTCCCCTGTGTGTGGGATCTTCCCAGATCTGGGATCAAACTACGTCTTCCACATTGGCTGCTGCTGCTTAGTCGCTTCAGTCGTGTCCAACTCTGTGCGACCCTATGGACTACAGTCTGCCAGGCTCCTCTGTTCAGGGATTCTCCAGGCAAGAATACTTGAGTGGGTTGTCATGCCTTCTTCCAGGAGGTCTTCCCAACCCAGGGATCAAACCCAGGTCTCTTTCAGACCAATTCTTTACCACTGAGCCACCAGGATTGGCAGGCAGATTCTTTACCAGTGAGCCACCAGGGAAGCCCTAGTATTCTTCTTAATGTAAATACATTTGACCCTTCATATTAGCAGCTTTTACACTGGGGAGTCAATCATGGATGGGGAACTCAGGGTAAACAGGGCACGTGGGAGAGCAGACTGTAAGGAACCTGAGTGTGCTCAGATTCTGGTATCTGTGGCATCCATAGCAGGGAGAGGAGGATCTGGACCAAATTCCCCACAAATACCAAGAGTCAACTATATTTAGATGTATTGAGGGGAAACAGGAAATCACGTCAAAGTTCTGATGGGGAAAGATGTGAAAAGGAAACAAGAGCCCTGATAATATTGCAGCAAAAATAGAAGTGAGCCTTTTCTTAAACAAAAATAAGACTTTTCTGATAAGAAAAATAAGGAAACAATGAACAGGTGGGGAAATGACAGAAACAGGCCTGAGAGAGTTAAAGCAATCTTGATTACTCTTTAGCTGTTACTACTAACAAACACTTGTAGCTGTACTTGTCCTTCCCAAAGGTAAACAAAGTCAATTACTCTCTGACTCTGTATGAATTATACTCTGTATCTGGCATTCTTTTCCTCTTGTAACATTTTTCATTTCAGAAAGAAGGCCATAGGCGATAACTTCTGAAAAGACAAGCCCCAGATATCCAGTTGCCTGATGCCAGCTCTGGCTGTTTTGAAATTTTGCAAAAGAAAAAAAAAGGAAGACCTTCCTTAGGATACAAAACCTCTCCCTATTTCCCAGAGGCAGAGCAGTTTTTGAGGCACTAGCCTCCTGAGTTTTGCATTTTGCCTGCCAAAGAATAAAGCTGTTTTCTGTTTCTCCAAAACTCTGTCTCTGTAATTTTTTGCACATCAGTATACAGAGAAGGCAATGGCACCCCACTCCAGTACTCTTGCCTGGAAAATCCCATGGACGGAGGAGCCTGGTGGGCTGCAGTCCATGGGGTCGCTAAGAGTTGGACACGACTGAGCAACTTCGCTTTCACTTTTCACTTTCATGCATTGGAGAAGGAAATGGCAACCCACTCCAGTATTCTTGCCTGGAGAATCCCAGTGACGGGGGAGCCTGGTGGGCTGCCGTCTGTGGGGTTGCACAGAGTCGGACATGACTGAATCGACTTAGCAGCAGCATACAGAGAGTCCGGAGAGGGCAATGGCACCCCACTGCAGTACTCTTGCCTGGAAAATCCCACGGATGGAGGAGCCTGGTAAGCTGCAGTCCATGGGGTTGCTAAGAATCGGATACGACTGAGCGAATTCACTTCCACTTTTCACTTTCATGCATTGGAGAAGGAAATGGAAACCCACTCCAGTGCTCTTGCCTGGAGAATCCCAGGGACGGGGGAGCCTGGTGGGCTGCAGTCTCTGGAGTCGTGCAGAGTCGGACACGACTGAAGTGACTTAGCAGCAGTAGCAGTAGCATACAGAGAGTCAAGATTTTTGGCATCAATAACACTAGCATAATAACATTATCATCTTGAATATTCATGTAACATTCTGAGTACTTTTTAAACTTTCTTTTTCTCTTTTTCCGTGTGTGTGAGTGTGCATGCATGCGAATATGCACACACACGCTTTTGTACACTTCAGCTCAGGATGTTTCTGTTTGAAACAGAAACTGCTTTTATTTCAGTTTCAGTAGCCATTTTAAAGCATACCTCTCTTCTCTTTAATTTCATCACCTTTGAGATGGCTTTTCTTAACACTTGATAATGAAACCATAACGTCCTAAAACTTGCCTTTTAATGAATCAAAGAGAGTCGTGTGTCACTAGTTACGTGTCACTTTCTTGAGAATTTAAGTGCCATTTGAAGGTTTTTTCTTTGTGGATCAGGTGATGATTCTTTGTTATGTAAAGAATATATGCATTTCTCTTCACTATTTACCATAACTTCCTTCCTTTCCAGTAATTGTTTTGTGTTTGTTTTCCAGGGAGCAAACTATATAGATAATAGTATGACTCAGTCTTCATCACATGATTTCTTTCCTTTTGAGACATCTACATAAATAAACTGTGTTTTACTTCAGAGTAGCTTAACTCTAGTTTGGAGCTGTGTTGTAAAAACGTTGTTTTTGTTTTTGTTTTTTACATTAAAATTAAAACTTTGAAGAAAGGAGTCATCAAGTATGCAGTCAGCTTACAAAGATGCGAGCAAACAAGAAGCTGATGAAAAGAAGCGAGGTAAGAACATTTTCAGTTGTTCAAAATGAAAGCTGTTTATTGAAATTATGAATCATAACTTCATAACAAAAATTTTGAAAGGCCTGAATAGGGTTTTGTAGTTTTTTCCATCAAGGAAAAAAAAAAAAAGAAAAAAATCCCTTTTTTCTGTTAAATTAAAATCGGTAATTGATTATTTTGTCCTTGTAATTCAGATTCACTTTATCTTAATTGATCATGGAGGAAGATTATCCATACTGTAAAATTGTTCAAGATTAGGTTTCACTTTTACTAAATATTCAGTTAAATCTGTACTTCAAGAGAGGTTAAATATGAACCATAGCCATTCAATGTCTAGAATACATATGTGATATGAAATAATTGGCAAATATTTGTAATATTTTAAAAGATTGTTTATGGGCCATGAGTAGAGTCAAAATAAACTACTCTTTAGAGGTGCTTAATAGCAGGGTGATTATCCCCTTCTTCTATTCTTATCTAAGCAATTGCTGGTACCCTAATATTTTGAGATGTCTCTGGCAATTTTTAAATGGAGAAGGAAAGAAAATGTACTAAAACAACAACACAAAACTTAGAAAACTATTTATAATAGCCAGGACATGGAAGCAACCTAGATGCCCATCAGCAGATGAATGGATAAGAAAGCTGTGGTACATATACACAATGGAGTATTACTCAGGCTTTAAAAAGAATACATTTCAATCTGTTCTAATGAGATGGATGAAACTGGAACCTATTATACAGAGTGAAGTAAGCCAGAAAGAAAAACACCCATACAGTATACTAACGTATATATATGGAATTTAGAAAGATGGTAACAATAACCCTGTATACGAGACAGCAAAAGAGATACTGATGTATAGATCAGTCTTATGGACTCTGTGGGAGAGGGAGAAGGTGGGGAGATTTGGGAGAATGGCATTGAAACATGTATAATATCATGTATGAAATGAGTCACCAGTCCAGGTTCGATGCACGATACTGGATGCTTGGGGCTGGTGCACTGGGACGACCCAGAAGGAGGGTATGGGGAGGGAGGAGGGAGGAGGGTTCAGGATGGGGAACACATGTATACCTGTGGCAGATTCATTTTGATATTTGGCAAAACTAATACAATTATGTAAAGTTTAAAAATAAAATAAAAATTTTTTAAAATATTTAAAAAAAAGAAGTTCCAGCCTAAAAAAAAAAGGAAAGAAAACAATTTGGTAACATTGGGTGTTTTAAATAGAAAGTTCAGAGTAGGTAAGATCCAAATTCTAAATCTATTAATAACAGGACAATCTTTCAAAGTTTTTTGAACAGGAGTCCTTAAATAGGTAGAAGCAGAGTTGAGGAAATGAAGCTAACATGCATTAAAGAAAGCAATCTGTGACTTAGTGATGGTGGTGAGTTTTAAAATTTGCCATTTATTTTTGTTTTAGTCTACCAGTGATATGGGCTTCCCAGAGGATGCAGTGGTAAAGAATCTGCCTGCCAATGCAGGAGATGCGAGAGACTTGGGTTCAGTTTCTGGGTCAGCCAGATCCCGTGGAGGAGGAAATGGCAACCCACTCCAATATTTTTGCCTGGAAAATTCCACGAGCCTGGAGGGCTACAGTTCAGGAGCTCACAAAGAGTCAGACACAACTGAACACAAAAACATATACACCAGCATTATGCAACAGTCAAAAATATTGTTGCAGTTCATATTAGCATGTATAAATGCTTTATTCCTCATTTTTTTCACAATTTAATAATTCTAAAGTTAGATCAAAGAAGGTTAGGGACAATGGTATCAAATATTAGATAACATGAAAATATCTAAAATAAAGTTTTAAGAGTGTTTTCTACCCACTCATAAGACCAGTGTTAGTTTTTGCCTTATATATCAATAAACAGTATAAATTTATATATTTTATCTATAAATTTATATGTATCACATAAATATATAAATTAAATTTTATGTGGTATATATAATATCTATATCATGTATATGTATTTTGACATTTTAAACACCATTGAAATAGTAATAACTTAGTGTCATGTAATTCATTTCTAAACGCTTAATATTTTTAAACATTTTATTTTCTCTTATTCTTTCTGCATATTGGTATTTTGTGATTTTTTTCTATAGCTGTAAACTCGGAAAAAGGGGATTTTATCTGGTTTTAAATTCATTGGTCACCCTGGATCTTTTCTCATATCTCCTTGGAGAAGATCAGAGTCAGAAACAGAGAAATTAGTTGCCAGTAAAGCTTCTCTATGGGAAAAATAATTGGAACATTTAGCTATTTATAACAGCGATGAATGTAGAACTATTTTAGTTACATTGTTAATAAAATATATTTTTATTAAGCTGCCCTGGACTTTTTTTTTTTTTTTTCATTCCTTCATTGTACACACTGGGATTCCCCAGTGACTCAGCAATAAAGAATCTGCCTGCAATGCAGGAGACTCAGGAGATGTGGGTTCGACACTGGGTCAGAAAGATTCCCCTGGAGGAGGGCATGGCAACCCACTCCAATATGCTTGTCTGGAGAATCCCCAGGACAATCTTTCAAAGTTTTTTGAACAGGAGTCCTTAAATAGGTAGAAACAGAGTTGAGGAAATGAAGCTAACGTGCATTAAAGAAAGCAATCTGTGACTTAGTGATGGTGGTGAGTTTTAAAATTTGCCATTTAATTTTGTTTTAGTCTACCAGTGTTACAGGCTTCCCAGAGGATGCAGTGGTAAAGAATCTGCCTGCCAATGCAGGCTCCCGTGAACAGAGGAGCCTTCGGGCTACAGTCCATGGGATTGCAAAGAGCCAGACACGACTAAAGTGACTGAACATGCATTCATTGTACACACTATGACCAACTTCTTTGAAATTCATCTTTCAATACCAACTTCATACTGAGAGACCAACATTTTCTGTTGCTTTTGTTTTTTGGATATTTTTGCAAGTTGCAGGTATTGAGGATTGAGTAAAATAGTAGAAACAAGGAATTTTAAAGATGAAAACTAACTATACTGAGTGTGCAAAACTAGATTTTAAGGCTTAGGGAGTAGGCAGATTAAATAGAGAATAATTGTGTAGCAGATTAAAGTATGCACCTGCATATTCAGAAGTGAAATAAATTTCCAATTCTTTAGAGCTTTAAATCAAACTAAATATCACTCCAAGTTCCTACATCACTGAGCTGACAATATATTTAATCTTGGTGATTTTCCTACAGGGTTATATGAACTTTCCCAAATTTTGTAAGACATTGAATTTGAGGTTGAGGGTTTTTACTTATCTCTTTTCACTGATTACTTTGTTCTTTAGTCAAGAAATCTTGGGGGATTTTCCAGATAAGAATACTGGAGTGGGTTGCTATTTAATATTTCCTTCTCCAGGGGATCTTCCCCACCCAGGGATCAAACCTGAGTCTCCTGCATTGGCAGGCAGATTCTTTACCACTGAGCCATCAGGGAGGTATTTATATCAACATTCATAACCCCTTTGGTTCTAGTTCTGCTATTTCTGTGCTAATATAACAAAAGCCACTCTGTTTGCCACACTCATGACATGCATCTTTGTTGAGACTGGTTTTTCTGCAGGTAGGATATCTCCATATGCTCCACAAAGTTGAATGATTTAGTATTTTGCCAACTTTGAGTTATAAATGACTTATATCACTAGTACCTGGAGCATTTCTCATATTAGCAGGATGTGCACCATCTTCTTGTGGCTTATAAGTACTTCCTCTTTTTAAAGCCCTTTATGATTCTCAAAATATTCCCTTTAATAAACTAGAATTTTCTTTTCTTTTTTTTTAAATGAAGGAGTCACTAATTTCAATAATCATTCTGGAGAAAAGGATGGCAAATAGCTGAAGACCTCCTTGAAACAATGAATAGGAAAATGATTTTAAAATAATTCTGCTTAATAGAGCAATAATTAACCTTCAACTCCTACTCATATGGTAATTAAAATATGGAAATATGGGAGAGCTAACACAGGAAAGTTAATAAAAGTTTTGACTATCCCTTCTCCAGCAGATCTTCCCCACCTGCTGGAGAGGGAATAGTCAAATACTCACTCTGGTATTCTTGGGCTTCTCTTGTGGCTCAGCTGGTAAAGAATCTGCCTGCAATGCAGGAGACCTGGGTTCGATACCCAGGTTGAGAAGATCCCCTGGAGAAGGGAAAGGCTACCCACTCCAGTATTCTGACCTGGAGAATTCCATGGACTGTATAGTCCATGGGGTCGCAAATAGTCGGACACAACTGAACGACTTTCACTTTCTTTTATTTGATTCCTGTTATAAGCCAGATCTGAAAACATAGTACATAATATATCCTTTAACTTTAAAAAAGAGAGATGTTAATGGTTGAAGTCTCTTAAGGTCTATGTTCTGAAGTCCCAGAGTGTCACTTGTACCACATTCTATTGGTCAAAGGGAGACACAAGACCAATTCATATTCAAGTGTTGGGAAATGCAGTATATACCTCGTGGTAGGAGAAATAGCATGATTGTGTACCAAAGGGGCGGTGGACATAGAAAGGCATGATTCTTTGGGGGCCATTTTAACAATTTGTTACAGATAGGCAGAACAACAAGATGTTAACTGAAAATATTAGAATATAAAACAGTGGGCAAATGATGATCGTACTCGTTTAAAATTACCAGTATTTGGGAGGGAGGTTATATATGTAAAAATGGATTTAAAAGATCTATGTGTGGAGGGATCTTAACACAAATGATAACACTGGCTATTTCTAAAGAGGGTAAATTTAGATTTATTTTAAATTTAATTTCTTAGGAGGACTTCCCTGGCAGTTCAGTGGTTTAGACTCCAGGCTCCCAAGGCAGGGGGTTCAGATTCAATCCCTGGCCAAGGAACTAAGATCCCATGTGCCACATGGTACAGCCAAAAAAAAAAAAAATTCATGATTGAAAATAATTATTTCTTTTATATATCCACTAAGGAAAAAATTTATCCAACAAAAAAAGCAACTAGTTCTTCACTAAGTAAAAAAAGACAAGGAGAATCAATTTTGTTAATAATTTTATTGTCCATCCTAAAGTATCTGCTATAATTTTTTACATTTCATGAAATTTTACATTAAGGATGAATATTTTATAATCACATGAAATAATAAAAAGTTTCATTTCAAGAAACTTGCATACCAATTTTATTTTTTCCTAAATGACCACTAACAAAAGAAAAACAATTCCTCACAAAGATTTGTTCTGTTCTACTGAATTTGTAGATCAGGACATACAGAACTAGAAAACAAAGTGACTCGTCCAAGTTCCTTTGTTAGTGGTGAAAATCTCAATTCTCAATTTTTTGATTGTTTACTGATAATTATTACTGACTATTATTATTATTATTGATTATTCCGTGGTCTTTCAAATATACTATACTGTCTATCCTTTAAAATTAAACTTTTTATTAGTTATAAAGTAGATTTTCTTAGAAATATTCAAGAATTGTTAGGATGTGCTAGTATTTCACCATAGAAGGTTGTTGAAGGTCTGGAGGTGGCTTCAGACTTGAGGAAACCCTACCAGAAAAGTCATATATTTTATCCCTTGGGCTGTGGCAGTAAAGTTCATAGTAACATCTGGATTTGATAAAAGGTTCTCCTGAGAAATTTCAGCCAAAAGGAAAAATCATGTTTCTTTTTTTTCCCATATGACAAACAGAGAAAGTACGTTGTGTGTCATCTCTTTGTGAAATATTGGCGTAAAGAAGTTTGTCAGGTATGGTTTTGAATGCAAATTAGGTCTTTCTTTTACCTGTTTCTTAATCTAAGTGGTGTTTTGTTTTGTTTTGTTTTGTTTCAGATGTTAAAGACACACAGTGCAAGTGGTGTACAATGGAACTTATTTCTGCATTAGCAATATCTGTAGTTATTAATGTTGTTTTAACAAGTATATATTTTTCAGGTGAGTAAATTACATCCTTTTATTTCTTCAATTTTATTTTTTGTTTTCAGAGCTTCCTACTGTATGATACTTTTCCTTTCTGCCTCAGTCATTATCTTTTCTCATTATTCTCACTCCCTTCCCATTATCCATGATATATAGTGGGTATCAATGAATGAATGTTTATGAATTATGCAATCTACATTAAGGCACAGGGAGATGTAAAGATGATTACGACAAAATCTTTCACCTTGATAGTCTGAGCGACTTAACTGAACTGATGCATAGGTCAGTTTTTGTAGATAATACCACAGATAGGCCAACAGAAAGAGTATGCAAATGTCTGTTGCTCAAGAATTTTGTCAATGATTTGTTGTCAGCTTTACCCAGTTTAGTCATTCTTTCTTTCTTTCTTTTTTTTTTTAATTTTATTCATTTATTTGTTGGCTGTGCGGGGTCTTCATTGCTGCTAGTTGCAGTGAGCAGGAGCTACTCTCTGGTTGCATGTGGGAGCTTCTCATTGTGGTGGCTTCTCTTGTGGCAAACTACGGACTCAGTAGTTGTGGTACACAGGCTTACTTGCCTCGAGGCATGTGGAATTTTTCTGGGTCAGGGATCAAACCCGTATTCCCTGCATTGGTAGGTGGATTCTTAACCACTGGATCACCAGGGAAGTCCCATTTTAGCCATTCCGATGAGTGTGTGTTGGTATGTTTGTTGGTACCTATTGCAACTTTAATCGACATTCTCTTGATGACCAATACTGTTAAGCTCCTTTTCACATTTTGGTGCTCAGTCACTCAGTTATGTCCAACTCTTTTCGACCCCATGGACTACAGCACGCCAGGCTTCCCTGTCCTTTATCATCTCCCAGAGCTTGCTCAAACTCATGTCCATTGAGTCGGTGATGCCATCCAACCAACTTCATCCTCTGTTGTCCCCATCTCTTCCTGCCTTCAACCTTTCCCTGCATCAGGGTCATTTCCAGTGAGTCAGTTCTTTGCATCAGGTGGCCAAAGTATTGGTGCTTCAGCCACAGCATCAGTCCCTCCAATGAATATTCAGGATTGTTTTCCTTTAGAAAATTCTTTTCACAGTTACTGCTCATTTAACTGCAATATTTTGTGAAGGGGTATCCTTACCCTGATTCTAGAGGGAAAACCTCCAATTTTTCACTATTAAATAAGAAATTAGCTGTAGGGTAGTTTTGTTTGTTTGTTTGGTAAATTGTCTATCAGATTAGCATAGCTCCCCTCTATTCCTACTTTACTGAGAATTTTTGCTGTGAATGAGTGTTAAATTTTTCAGATGCACATATTGGTATGATCGTGTGATTTTTCTTTTTTAGCCTATTGATAAGATGGATTATATTAATGGATTTTCAAATGTTGAATCATCTTTGCAGACCTGGGATAAATCCTACTTTTTCATAGTGTATAATTCTCTTTGTACACTGTTAGATTTGTCTTACCAATATTTTGATAAGAATTTTTGGACCTATGCCCATGAGAGATATTGGTCTATAGTTTTCTCTTCTTTTTGAATGTCTTTGGTTTTGTGGTTAAGATAATGCTGACCTCATGTAATGAGTTAAGATGCATTCCCTCTGATTTTATACTTTAAAAGAGGTTGTTGACAATTGCTGTTTTCTTCCTCAGTTGTTCGGTAGTGGACACATCTGAGCCTGTTGCTTTCTGTGTTTTAGGACATTACTGATTATTAATTCAGTTTCTTTAATAGATATGAGCCTATTTACATTGTTTATTTCTTCTTTTGTGAGTTTTGGAAGATTGCATCTTTCAAGGAATCAGTCCATTTTACATAAGTCATTAAGCTTGTGGGCATTAACTTGTTCATAGTATTCCTTTATTATCTTTTGTGGCATGTGTAGTGATGTTGTCTCTTCTATTTCTGATATGATTAATTTATCTCTCCTTTATTTTCTAAGTTAACTTGGCTAGAGGCTGACTGATTTTATTGTTCTTTGCAAAGAAAGGGCTTTTTGCTTTTGTTGACTTTCTCTATTAATTCCCTGTTTTCAGTTTAATTGTGTTTTTGCTCTGTGATTCTTATTATTTCTGCTCTGTTTTTCTTGGGTTTAATTTTCACCTCTTTTCCTAGTTTCCTAAGAAAGGAATGTAGATTGATGATTTTAAAACTTTCTTGTTTTCTAATGTATGAATTCAGTGCTATTTATTTTTTTCTAAGGACTGCTTTTGCTTCTTCCCATCAATTTTGAAGAGTTGTGTTTTCATGTTTGTTTAATTCAAATTGCTTTTAAAATTCTCTGTATTTCCTTTTTGACCCATGTGTTATTTAATAGTGTATTCTTTCATCTCTACATATTTTAGGGATTTCCAATTATCTCTCTGTTCTTTATTTCTATTTTAATTTCACTGTGATCAGAAAACATAATTAATTTTTCTTTAGATTTTGTTAGTGTTAATAGTTATGTTAACTATTAATTTTAATATTTTATCTTCATTTTCATTTGTATGTTTATGTAAGCATTCAGATTATCTGCAAATAATAGTGATTTTATTTATTGTATTGAAATACTTATATCTTTTTATATATTTATATTGCCTCATTTCACTGGCTAATACTTCCAATAAAAGGTTGAGAACTAGTGAGAACTTGCATCTTTATCTCATTCTTAATATACATAAGAAAGTTTTAAATATTTCTCTACTAAGAATGATTATTTATGGATATTCTTAATCAAATAAAGATTATTTGATTATTCTTAATTAAATAATTCCTAGATAGCCAAAGAGTTTTATTCTAAAAGGACATAGAATGTTATCAAGTACTATTGAGAAATGCTTAGTTTGTCTCTTCTTTCTGTTAATGTGTTGAGTTACACAGAGTTTTACAAAATGTTAAAGTAAACCTTCCTATCTGGAGTAAACTCAATTTGATCATAAAATATTAACCTTTGTAACATTCTTGAGTTAACCTGGCTAATATTTTGTTTATAATAATATGTGCATATGCTCATGCAAGGCTGAACTATAATTTCCCATTTGATAATAGTGTTGTCAGCAATATTGAAATTATGTGAAAGTGTTAAGTGCTCAGTCATGTCAGATTCTTTCCAACCTCATGGACTGTAGCCCACCAGGCTACTCTGTCCCTGGGCTTCTCCAGGCCAGAATACTGGAGTGGGTTGCCATTCCCTTCTCCAGGGGATTTTCCCAAAACAGGGATCAAACCCAGGTCTCCCACACTGCAGGCAGATTCTTTACCATCTGAGCCACCAAGATTATGCTAGCCTCTAAAACTGAGCTGTTAAAGATTCCTTCCCACTCTATTTTCTGAAAAAGATTGGGTGACATTGCTACGTCTTACCTAAATAATTAGATGTGTTCACATCTGAAGCCACCTGGATTGGGAGATTTCTTTGTGTGGGATTTTTTTCATTAAAAGTTTAATTTCTTCACTACATAGAGTATTTATTCACATTTACCTTTCCTTTGTCAGTTTTTCTGTGTTGTTCAGAAATTTCTCTTTTATTCCTAGTATTGCTAATTTGTCTACTTCCCTTTAAAAAGGTGTTTTTCTTTTTTCAGCTAATGTTCTGTCTATTCTAGATTATTCAAAAAGCCAACAATGAGTTTCTTGACTTTTTAGCTTTATATTAGTTTCTATTCAATTGTTTTCTGGTCTTATTTTTTTAATGGAGTCTTTCTACTTTTTACTTTTAATTTATCACTCTAATTGTTTGAGAGAGCTAATTAAAAAAAAACCCATAAATTTAAACCAATAAATTTTCCTCTAAGATTAAAGGAAATGTACTGTGTGGTTCAGTGGTTAGGATGCCTTGCTTTCATTGCTGAGAGTCTGGGTTCTATCCCTTGTCAGGGAACTAAGCTCCCACAAGCCAAATGGCGTGGCCAAAAACAAAAGAGAAAGACCCACAATCTTAGTTATATCCATAATTTTTAATACGATATATATCACATATATAAAAAGATATGTAATTACCTTTCATTTAAAACACATTTTATTTCCCAAGATTTCTTTCTTTTTTTTTTTTCCCTTTGATTCATGAACTATTTAGCATTGAGTTTCTTAATTTACAGCCTTTGGTGATTAAAAAAAAAATTTTTTTATTGGTATATGGCTCAATTCCACTACAGTCAGGTGGCACACTGTTAATGTTTTCAACCTTTTAAAATCTGTAGTTAAAACTTTATTGTCCCACATTTTAGTAAATGTTTTGCGTGCTTTTTTGGGAATGCATATTCTGTAGTTACTGCTTTTAGCTCTCCTATATGTCAACTCAATTTTGTTACTTATGGTGTTCAAATGTTATTATTCTTAGACATTTAGACATGGGCTTCCCTGATAGCTCAGTTGGTTAAGAATCTGCCTGCAATCCAAGAGGCCCCAGTTGAATTCCTGGATCAGGAAAATCCGCTGGGGAAGGGATAGGCTAACCACTGCAAAATTCTTGATCTTCCCTTATGGCTCAGCTGGTTAAAAATCCACCCACAATGCGGGAGACCTGGGTTCGATCCGTGGACTGGGAAGATTTCCCTGGAGAAGGGAATGGCTACCCACTCCAGTATTCTGGCCTAGAGAAATCCATGGCCTGTATAGACCACAGGATCGCAAAGAGTCCGACACAACTGAGCGACTTTCACTTTCACTTAGACGTTTGGACCGTTGTTTTATCAACATTTAAGAGAAGGGCGCTAAAATGTTTACCATCTACAGGTACCTGGTATGAGGTGTTTAGGAGTGATAATTAACTAATAGTTTTACCTCTATGCACCATAGATCACCAGCATCCCATTTACAACTGGTGACTGGGTAAATGCCTTTAATGCAGATCACATTGGAAAACCAATAGCATATCTCATCCTTAAGGTTCTGTTCCCTTAGAACCACTTTTGATACCAAAAACTGATTGTCTGGGAGTGTTCAGAAAAGTTGATGGCATAAATATTACAAGAATACAACTTTATTTTATTTTATTTCTACCATTTCTATATATTTCAAAATGATCACCACGATAAAACTAGTTACCATAGAAAAGACTTTAATATAAGAACTATGCATGACACAACTGGAAGGAACTGTGAAGAGATGATGTGGAAGGCTAAAGAGGAAATAGTCACTAATGATTTTGGCTTAAAGCACTAGTATGTTTGGAGAACCCCCAGGTGAGGAAAGTCTAGAAACATCTAACTGCAGCGACTACAAAAGGAAACTCATGAAAAGGCTTGTGAACTTCCTATGCACAATGCCTCCAACTACAATGAATTCTGCTTTATTTTCATCTTCTAAATTTCACATGAGTTCTTTCTGTTGATTAACCTAGAACCACACAATGATGGTGGTGTCTAGTTACAACTGGAAACCGAGTACATGTCTTGTTAGTTATATAGTGTTTTATTATTTTCATTGCTTTTTTAGAGATTAAAATCTGTCCTAGATTTATAACAGTCTAAAATAAATCAGTATTTTTAGTACCACCTGATTTTGTTATATTTTATTTACCTGCAAATGACAAAAGTGACTTAACATGTGTGAAATCACATTACCTGCTCTAGGAAGGCCTATGAATCACTGAATTTGGAGTTGAGACCAACGTGAGTGTCCTGTCACATTCTGGACGGTTCTCGTTTAACCTAACATGAAGTCTGTTTTCAACTTGTTATGGGATAGACATGCAATTCTGGCCATGAGCATCATCTTTTTTGTCACAATCCCGTCCTTTTTCAATGATCTCAAAACACAGTGACATATTATTTCATCTGATTCTTAAAATACATATTTATCTCCGCCCTAGCTAAAGAAGATAGGGGTGCTCAATATTTCTGCCCAGATAATTGGATTGGCTTCCAAGATAAATGCTATTATTTTTCTGAAGAAGAAAAAGATTGGAATTCAAGCAGATACGACTGTTTGTCTCAAAATGCTAGCCTAGTTATGATTGCCACTACAAAAGAAAAAGTAAGTAATTTAATATGCATTCCTTATCAATTGCATTAATTAGAGGTACTGGAAGTATTCAAATTCCGTTATGGTCTTCAAAGCATTTCAAACATGTCTGTTTATATATGCAAAATGTCGCAGAAGTTTAGAACATGCCATAGAAGATACAATTGAAAAAGCTAGTGATGTTTTGTTTGGATAGTTTAAGACTCTGATCAAGTTCTAGACTTGGTAGCTAGCTTTTCCATTTTAAGGAATATGAATAGAAGAGCTTAACACTATTTGGAAAACTTTTAAAACCCTCGAAGAGGAAGGATGGCATTCTCCATTTCACTTCCTTGGTGAAAATTTCCTCTAGCTACTCAATCTTGCTTCCCCGTGTTTCTCTGAGATATCATGGCAGCCTTCTGTCAGAGTGCTCACTATCAACATTGCAATAGGTGTAATTGAAAGTTTCCCTGTAGGCTGAAGTTATGAGTTTCCAGTGGCCAGATCACCACCATATTTTATCTGAAATTATATCCATTGCTGTAGCATATCAGTTCAGTCAGTTCAGTCGCTCAGTCGTGTCCGACTCTTTGCGACCCCATGAATAGCAGCACGCCAAGCCTCCCTGTCCATCACCAACTCTCAGAGTTCACTGAGACTCACGTCCATCGAGTCAGTGATGCCATCCAGCCATCTCATCCTCTGTCGTCCCCTTCTCCTCCTGCCCCCAACCCCTCCCAGCATCAGAGTCTTTTCCAATGAGTCAACTCTTCGCATGAGGTGGCCAAAGTACTGGAGTTTCAGCTTCAGCATCATTCCTTCCAAAGAAATCCCAGGGCTGATCTCCTTCAGAATGGACTGGTTGGATCTCCTTGCAGTCCAAGGGACTCTCAAGAGTCTTCTCCAACACCACAGTTCAAAAGCATCAATTCTTTGGCGCCCAGCTTTCTTCACAGTCCAGCTCTCACATCCGTACATGACCACAGGAAAAACCATAGCCTTGACTAGAGCGGACCTTTGTTGGCAAAGTAATGTCTCTGCTTTTGAATATGCTGTCTAGTTTGGTTATAACCTTCCTTCCAAGGAGTAAGAGTCTTTTAATTTCATGACTGCAGTCACCATCTGTAGTGATTTTGGAGCCCAGAAAAATAAAGTCTGACACTGTTTCCACTGTTTCCCCATCTGTTTCCCATGAAGTGATGGGACCAGATGCATGATCTTCGTTTTCTGAATGTTGAGCTCTAAGCCAACTTTTTCACTCTCCTCTTTCACTTTCATGAAGAGGCTTTTTAGTTCCTCTTCACTTTCTGCCATAAGGGTGGTGTCATCTGAATA
>NW_011494962.1:477995-497600 GCF_000754665.1 Bison bison bison | reverse complement strand
TGAAGAGGCTTTTTAGTTCCTCTTCACTTTCTGCCATAAGGGTGGTGTCATCTGAATATCTGAGGTTATTGATATTTCTCCCAGCAATCTTGATTCCAGCTTGTGTTTCTTCCAGTCCAGCGTTTCTCATGATGTACTCTGCATATGAGTTAAATAAGCAGGGTGACAATATACAGCCTTTACGTACTCCTTTTCCTATTTGGAACCAGTCTGTTGTTCCATGTCCAGTTCTAACTGTTGCTACAGGTTTCTCATAGGCAGGTACAAATTAAAAGGTTAATAAATCTTTGTTCAAAAAACATTGATGGAAACATGCAATAAATAAAGAGACTCTCCAAGAGCTTTAACAAGCAGGAGACCTTGTACCTCTGCACTTATGAAATCTGTTCTTTCCCTGGGTGACTTACGTGGCAAGTATATTTTTTACTTTTGTTTCGTTTCTTTTAAAGTAAAAGGTTAATTTAAAAGGTAATTAACTTCTTTAAAATTGTGGTGTTTTGTTGGTGGTCAACAAAGTGGTCAACATTGTTAAAAGTGGTCAACATTGTTAAAAGTGGTCATTTAAAAGTGGTCATTTTTAAATGACATTTAAACATTTAAAAGTGGTCAACATTGTTAAAAGAACTGTGTATTACTTTCAGGGTAAACAATGTATAGTTATGCAATCTACCTGATTGGTTCAAGTTTAAGTAGTTACAAACTGCTGCTGCTGCTGCGGCTAAGTCGCTTCAGTCCTGTCCGACTCATAGCTACCCCATGGACTGCAGCCTACCAGGCTCCTCCGTCCATGGGATTTTCCAGGCAAGAGTACTGGAGTGGGGTGCCATTGCCTTCTCCGAGATACAAACTAGGCTGGGGCAATTTATAGATCAGTGTAAGGAAACTAAACCATTTTGGAAGCAAGAAAAGACAGAGAAACCTGAATAAAATGTGAAAAACTAGATATGTTAAGAGTAGATATACCAAGTCAAAAAGTAAGATGCAGGCTTAATTTAATACAAAGAACTTCTGTAGCAAATGGTTTAACTGCTGAATTTAACAAGACTCTTGATATGAACATTCTGAGAAATCCTTAAACAGTCCTTGCAGTTCCTTTTGTGGAAAAAAGGCTAACTTGGCAGTAAGATGAAAAAAAAAAATAACAAGTGACAAACAGAATGAGGTTGTTATTGCATATGGTATCTGTGAAGAAGTAATGAAAGTAATGTATAAAAGAATTTTAAAAGGCCATTTTTAAATAGTTTAATTAAAATATTACAAATGTTTATTTAAATTGCAAAGTATTTTCTTAGTTAAAATGAGATGAAGCTTGCTTCGTGAAAATTTTCCCCTATTTATTTGCACCTATTTAGAATTACCTTGTCTTTTAAACAAGCAGCTCCATGAGCTACTCTTTATTAAGCAAATAATGTTCAATATTTTTCATAGGACACTTCCCTGTACCTTGTCATTTCCCAGTTCCCTGTCACCAAAAGCTCAGCTCCACATCTTCATCCAATTTTTCCAGCTATTCAGTGCAATATATCCTGTTGTTTTCCAATACATACATCCTGTCTTGCTTGTTTTTTCTGCCTTAAAACAAGCTCTTTCCTAAGCCTAGAACATGAATTGTCCTTTTCTCCCTGGATTCTGTATTTGTCACGGAATCTTTTACTCTTTCCAGATATGCCTCTTACAGTGCATCCTATGTGATGGTCTCCTGTAAAGACTGTGACACTTCTTCTATAAACTAAAATTTCACTCTGTATTTATTATACTCATAATCTTCCCATTTAGTAGAATGTTTTCTAAGTTTGCATGGATTTGCTCACTCTACAGGAAACTCTGTGAATCCAGGGACACTGTTTTCTTAATAGATTCCTTTGTAAACCCATAGCTTGGCTCAGCAAATTGGATTTTTTTTTTCAAATAAATTCATGAAATGCTATAGAAGATGGTATATTAAAATGCCAAGGTTATTGGCATCACTGTTACCAGGTAGGAATGGACCATAGTGTTGTGATCTGTCATAATTCCTTTGCATTTATATAAAACTGAAATGTAGAGTGATACAAAGTCAAGTTTATGGTTTTGCAACTATTTTGGGGGCAGGTAGACTCAGTGACTTTCTGTGTAGAACATAATTTTATGGCATGAAAGGCTCTAAGGTAGGAAAAATTTTCAACATCAAATGAATAAGGAGAAATATCAGAAAAAAATAAAAATTTCCCCCCAAATGATGTCTTTAGAAATGTAAATATTTGGTAAAAAAAAAAAAAAATTGAAATTTGGGAATTAGGTTCTTCTAAAGGAACTGGATACATGAAAGATGTGTGTGTATGGGTGTGCAAACATGATAGTTGAAAGAAATGTTGAAGTAAAATATTACATTAAATTCAATATACTAGTATTTACTGGGAAGTGAAAAAAACATTATAATACATATCTGATGATTAGGAAGTCTATGTAAGAACTCCATTGAAAAGTCTAGCTTTCTAGGAGTTCACAGACTAAAAATCTTGGAGGAATAGAGTTTCAATATATTTATATTGAATATTTATCAATTTGGAATCGAAAGTGTCTTAAAGAAAATTTCTCTGACAAATTTCTCTCTTTGTTTCATAAATGAGAAAATTGAGAGTCAGAAGGTAAAATACTTTTTCACAATCACATAGCTATTTTCCAGTGAAACTAGGATTTGAAGCTTTGTCACCTTTTTCCTCACAACCTGCAAAGCAAGAGGGACACAGTAAGTTGTAGTGAAAACTGCCAAATAAAATTACTAATTTTATTTTGCCTCTAAAGCATTTTCTTAAGCGATTCAAGTGCACTTCTGATCACTGGATTTGGAGAGACATGACAGAAGATCTAACAGGACAATGGGTGGATGAAAACATACATAACAAAGGGTGAGTGTCTTTTTTCTGGGATTATTTAAGTGTAGATAGTGCAGCTTTCTGGGCTTCTCTGGTAGCTCAGCTGGAAAAGAATTCACCTGCAATGCAGGTGACTCAGGTTCAATTCCTGGGTTGGAAAGTTCCCCTGGAGAAGAGATAAGCTACCCACTCCAGTGTTCTTGGGCTTCCCTGGCAGCTCAGTTGGTAAAGAATTTGCCTGCAATGCAGGAGACCTGGGTTTGATCCCTGGATTGGGAAGATTCCCTGGAAGAGGGAATGGCAACCCAATCCAGTATTCTTGCCTGGAGAACTCCCATGGACAGAGGAGCCTAGTGGGCTACAGTCCATAGGGTTGCAGAGTCGGATGCAACTGAGTGGCTAAGTGCACACACAGAGTGCAGCCTTCTAGAACCTGTACATTAGTATATTTCTGTACAGTCCTTGATTTGTCTTCATGTTGGAAAAGTGGACTAAGGATTAGTGTATCATGTATTAAGACTGGTTTCAAGAGTCAACCAGAGAGGTTGGAAATCAAGATATAAGAGAAAAACAAATATTGTATGTTAACACATATATATGGAATCTAGACAAATGGTCCTGATGAATCTATCTGCAGGGCAGGAATAGGGGCACAGACATAGACAATGGACTTGTGAACATAGCAGTGGAAGAAAAGGGTGGGACAAATTGGGAGAGAAGCATTACGCGTTACCCTCTGAGCCACAGTGGGCCTATATATACACAACCATGTGTAAAATAGATAGCTAGTGGGAAGCTGCTGTATAACGTAGAGAGCTTAGCTCAGTCCTCTGTGATGACCTCGATGGATAGAATTGGAGGTGGGAGGGTGGCTAAAGAGGGAGGGAATATACGTGTACATATAGTTGATTCATGATGCTATAAAGCAAAAAATAATACAGCATTGCAAAGCAATTATATTTCAATTTAAAAATGAAAAAAGATACAAGGGAAAAGACTTCTTAGTTGGTTACTTTGAAGGTAAAGACCTGAGATTCACATACACAGTAAAAGTAGACTTTTTTCATGATTTTACCCTATTTTCTCTAATCTTATATCTCTTTCACAAGCTTCATGCTATCTGTTTGCTGACAAGTTTCACAGTTCAAGGTAAATTTGTTTATTTTAAGTGCTTTTATTTGCACTGATGGTTGCAATTTAACCTGGGCTTCATACCTTCTATTTTACAACATGGAGAATTGGACCTAAAAATTTGAGTTCACTGCATATATGACCAAGTATAAACACCCCAAATTGTGACTGCCAGCCACTTAGGCATTTAGTCTATGCTGCTGCTGCTAAGTCGCTTCAGTCGTGTCCGACTCTGTGCAATCCCATAGATGGCAGCCCACTAGGCTCCTCTGTCCCTGAGATTCTCCAGGCAAGAATATTGGAGTGGGTTGCCATTTCCTTCTCCATTAGTCTGTGCTAGAATTTCTCAATAGCAGAAAAAAGCGGACATTTTGGACCACATTGTTCTATCCTGTGTGGAGGGAGTACTTTCTTGTGCACAATAGGATGTTGGCAACATCTCTGGCCTCTACTCATGAGACAGTAGCAATTCCCCCTGCCCCACTCCTCTTGAGGCAACCAAAAACGTCTTCAGATATTTCCAAGTGTCCCTTGCAAGGGCTGGTGGAAGGCAAACTCACCCCAGGGTTA
Organism: Bison bison bison; assembly: GCF_000754665.1. Taxonomy (NCBI): domain Eukaryota; kingdom Metazoa; phylum Chordata; class Mammalia; order Artiodactyla; family Bovidae; genus Bison; species Bison bison. Next base: position 493,044 of record NW_011494962.1, on the reverse strand, counting down.
AGAACCATTGGTTTTTACAAATTGACAACTCTACCTATAACATGTAACTTAGTTTAACACAGATTCTTGGAAGGGAGACTCCTTTGGTCCAATTTGGTACAGACATCTTAACCCTAGCAAGAAAGGACTGTATAGAAACATACTTTTTCACAGCTCTAGACATAATATTTTTTAAAAAGGTGTCATTGACCAAGAGAGAAGTCACAGGACTCCCTAATGCATAGTGTTTGATTCCTTTATTGTAGGGCTAATATGAAAGGGAATGAAATATGTTTTTACCTTAATGAAGATGGTGTTGCAACAGCTAGATGCTACACAGAGAGGAAATGGATTTGCAGGAAAAAAGTGCACTGAATCAGTTTCCGACAGTGGACTTAACATCCAAGAGTAAGATGGTTTTAATATTTATCAACTTTTTCCCTTTCCTTTTGTTGAAAATTCAACATTTCACTGCTTTAATATTATAGCCTGATGACACAGTTGGCTGATTGTGAAAGCAATTTTCGTATTAGTTTTCTACTTTTTAAATGGTCTGGATCTTTGCTTATCTGTATCAATTTTAAAAGAATCATGCAATTTCACAGAATCTTTAGGTTAATTTTGGGAGTGTTGTATTTATATATTATTCTGTTATTCATTTAAAACATATTTCTTGTATTGATTTTTGTCTTATATAACATAATTTTCAAAACAGTTCCTGCATAGTATTTATTATATGTATTTCTATTATATATATCTATTGCTTTTGCAATTATATACTTTTATTATCTTTTAAAACAGTTGTTTTTATTAGCAAGGTAACTCTTTTAGGTATTCTTTTTCTGTTCAACATGCTTTCTGACAATTCATAATTTTCTAATAATTTGTGGGTTCATTTAAATACTAGAAAACACAGCATCTAGTAGTAACAATTTTATTTTTCCTATATTGTAAAAATTAGTTATTTTTTGTATAATTAAAATAGGTGGAATTTCCAGGACAATATTGATGGTAAAAAATTGTTCCACATTTTAAAGAAAATGCTTCTGATATGTTAACATTAGTTGTGTTGTATCTAGTTTTTTATATCTTTTTCTTAAAAGTTAGGTTGGTTCTTTTCTATTTCTATTTGCTAAGAGATTTTTTTTTTGTAGGAAGAGACTTCATTTTCTTGTATGCTTTTGTTTGCTGCATCTGTTTCAATGTTGTCATGGTTTCTATTCCTTTATCTTTAAATGTAGTGAATGACATTTTAAATTTTCTAATGTTAAGAGACTGCTTTACAATCCTAGATAAAATTCAATTTGGTCATGATGTAATATCCTGTTTATTTTAGATATATTCATTTTGATATTTATTTTTTAACACTCTAGAGTGTGATTACCCTAAAATTTTCCTTAGGAAAGCAGGGATTATAGTTTGAGTAATTCAGTGATGACATGATTGAAAAATGTGCTGCTTTACAATTATGCTATAAAATTATGAATGATAAATTTCATATGTCTTGAAAATTCATTCCTGATCTCATTTTCTGCATATTTTTTTTTAGATATGCACTTGTGATTTTCAATGAAGAGCAGTAGCAGCCTTTGAAAAAGCTGCTAGAAAAGAGTACTCATGGACATCATGACATAGTGATGTCACCAATGTTGAATGCTGGTACTAGGGAGCTGCAGCCTCTAGAAGATTTATATTGGTTCAATGGAAAAAAAATCTCATTTTCTCCTGATAGGAGAAATAAAATTAGAAAGGACACATTTGACAGTAACGAAGTCTGATATTATCCCTGGCTCTTAACAGGAAAGGGGCTTCCCAGGTGGCTCAGTGGAAAAAGAATCCACCTGCCAATCCAAGAGTTGCAGGAGACACGGGTTCAAACCCTGGGTCAGGAAGATCTTCTGGAGAAGGAAATAGCAACTCACTCCTGTATTCTTGACTGGAGAATCCCATGGACAGAGGAACTTGGTATGCTCCAGTCCACAGGGTTGCAAAGAGTCAGACACAACTGAGCAACTGAGCACACATGCCCTGAACAGGAAGAAATAACATCTGAACACCATAAACAAACTGAATGCACCCTCACTGGATAAGCCAATATATAACCAATTCCCTTTTCCCACTGTTCTGAAGATTTTTTGCTAGATAATAATGCTCTTCATGGGCTTATGAGTTCTGTGATGCACAGAACTTTATGCAAAGTGTTTGTTTAAGGAAAGACCCTACCATACATGTTTGCCCTGGATCTCACACCCAGGGGGAACCTTTAAAAGACCAAATATCCAATAATCAATAATTACACAGGATCTTTGCAGTTGAGGGTAACTTAATTTATGTAATATCTATGAATATTTAATATGAAAAACTACACAATCTATCCCATGGGATAGAATTAATTTTTGTAAACTTCTGAAAAGTGAAAGTGAAGTCCTTCAGTTGTGTCTGACTCTTTGTGATCCCTTGGACTATAAAGGCCTACCAGGCTCATCGGTCCATGGGATTTTCAAGGCAAGAATACTGGAGTGGGTTGCCATTTCCTTTTCCAGGGGATCTTCCCAACCCAGGGATCGAACCAGGGTCTCCCACATTGTAGGCAGACACTTTACCATTGGAGTTATGTATATTGTGTGTAGACTCAAGAAATTTCCTCTTCCTATATCTTATGAGGTTGAACTATGAGCCTAAAATGTTGTGTTGACATTCTAATGCTCAGGACCTCAGACTGTGACCTTATTTGGAAATTAGGGCTGGGCTGAATGTAATAGTGAAGACATCACTATAGGCCTCAAGCTCTTTAGCACCAGTGGTATTATAAGAAGAGGAAATTTGGAGTCAGACAAAACTCTTAACAAAGTGAAGACAACGTGAAGACAAAGGGAAAAGACAGCCCTGTGATTGAAGTGATATACCTATAAGTCAAAGAGCGCTAGGCATGGCCAGCCATTACCAGAAGCAGGAAGAGGCAAGAAAGGACTGTCTCCTAGAGCAGTCTGAGAGAGCATGACCCAGAGGACATATTGATATTGGGCCTTTCAGGCTGTAGTACTGTGAGACAATCAGTTCCTGGTGTTTTAAATCATGCAGTGCATGGCACTTTGTTATGGCAGCAGTAGCATTAACACATTGTATTTCTGAAATGTACAAACCCCTGCATCCTTGTTTTTAAAGTAGAAGACTGACTCAAGAATCCATGATTAATTCATTTTTTGTCAGTTGTTTCATGAGGGCTGTCTTTCCACCTTGCTTATACTTTCCTTTGTTGTGTCAAAGCTTTTAAGTTTAATTAGGTCCCATTTGTTTAGTTTTTGTTTTTATTTCCATTACTCTGGGAGGTGGGTCATAGAGGATCTTGCTGTGATTTATGTTGAAGAATGTTCTATCCATGTTTTCCTCTAAGAGTTTTATAGTTTTTTGTCTTACATTTAGGTCTTTCATCCATTTTGAGTTTATTTTTGTGTGTGGTGTTAGGAAGTGTTCTAGTTTCACTCTTTTACATGTAGCTGACCAGTTTCCCAGAACCCGTCGTTGAAGAGAGAAACGTGAAGATGTAGAAACAAAGACTAGCTATTGGGCTGGGGAACTGGTAACAATTTAGATTATAATTCAACCACATAGCAGAATCACTGAACTCCTATTTCTCTGAAATACGTGAAGGCATGACACACGCTGCTAAGTTATTTTTACAAGAAGCAGACCAGCTCCAAATGAAAACTGCTGACCATGAGAACATAGACTCTAGACTGGTTGAAACCGGAAAATTGATGATGCTTGAAACCTCACCTTGATGCCAAGAATTGTCTATGAGTTGGTGACACATTGCTCCTTGAACACTATAAAACTCCTCACTATCCCACTCCTGGGTGGGTCACACAGTCTTGAGTGCATTAGCTCTCTGTTGGCCTCCTTTGCCTGGCAGCACAATAAAAGTTACTCTTTTCTACTTCAGGCAAAACCTGTCTCTATGTTTCTATTCGGCAACAGAGAACACAGGCAGGGTTTTGGCAACATTATCAATATCAGCTTCTTTTCATTTCTATGTTTCATCTTTTTCAGATACAAGCATAACCTAGAATGTCCACTGCTTCTTTCAGGAAATGTATTTTAAAGAAAATACATTCTCTCAGCATTTAAGTGCAGTCAAATCTAGTTTTGTCTATCACTCGACAAAAGTGAATAAAAGCAGCCCTCACCACGTCACTCCTATCTTTATTGCTGTATCCAGTGACCTTGCTTCAGTAAATAACTCCCATGTCCTCTTGAGCACCATTTCCTTTTCTTCCTTACTAAAGAATAGTAGATTTACAAAATTAACTTCGAATGTACAATATAGCAGTTCAAAATTTTTATACTGCGTATATATAGTTATAGATGCAAATAACAAATATGTGTTTGCCAGGAAGGAGTGGGGGGAGCAGAGGGAAAGAAATAGGTGAGGAAGAGTGAGAACCAAAACCTCCAGTTACAAAATAAATGAGTTATAAGTATCAAACATGCCGTGCAGGGAATATAGTCAATAACTGGGTAATATATTTGCAAGCTGACGTGTCGTAACTGGACTTATCATGGTGATTAGTTTGAAATCCATTGTCTTGCAATTAAAGTACTATTCATGAAATAGCTTCATTGTCTTTTTAAACATTCATACAAAGCCCAATCTTCTGTGTGTGTTTGTGGCAAGTGGCCTTCTGACGAAAAATGTGTGGTTCACTGTGTGAATCTTTCACTATCCAAATTAGTTTAGCTTGACATTTTAAGTTACTTAGGAAGTTCCGGCCACAAATGGTTGACTGTAGTCTTAGTTCCCTAATAAGAGCTGGAAGTAAAATGCCTCATATAAATGTGGTAGAGAAAGATGTTTTCCAACTGTGTGGATTGTAAAATGAGGTAAGAATTTGGGCTGTAAGGAATGAGGGTGAGGACTGAGGTGATAAAATAATGCTACTGATAAGACTCTAGTGTCTACACAGGGAAAGTGGTTCACAGTTACAGAGTTTTCAAGGATGAGAGACCTTGAAAGAGTGCTATAATTTATAAATTGTAAATGTGTTTATAACTTGTTTAAGAATAAGCAGATATGGAAATTCTTGTTCTCACAGGTAATGAAAGGGAACTATTAAGAGAAAGAGGTAAGAGAATGGAAACAGGTAAAATTTATGACTGACAATGGAATGATTAATTTCACTGGGAAAAATACATACTGTAAAGTGTTAGATGCAGCATATTATTATTGTGAAATAAAGTATAAAACTTATCATGGAAGCTCACAGGAGAGAAAACATTAAAAGGCAAGTAAAAGATATTTACTAATTTAAAAAAGTGAACAATTCCAGATAAAAATTTAGGAGAACATTCAAATAAAATATCTTACATTAGATGCCATATAGAAAGAGAAATGTGTGTGTGTGAGATTGAAATTAAAAGTCATGTATTAAGATTTTGTTTGATGATTTACTAAGTGAAAAAAGTGACTTTTACCTGTTGGAGAAAATTGAGGTATCATAATTTAGGATGGAAAATTTTCTTTATCCTTGATAAAAGTAGCAATCAATTTAGATAGAAGGCAATTCAGAGGAGGAAAAAGATGATTTCTAATTCTTGTTAAATGACTGCATTTATTTCTTCATTCCTTTGGTATTTTGAGTATCTTTATAAATCTGCTTAAAATATTTGCTAGATAATTCCAACATCTGTGTCACATCAGCACAGCTTCTGTTGATTGTCTTTCTCCATGCAAGTCCAAATTCTCATGGCTATTTGTATGCTGAATAATTTTGAATTGTCTTCTGGACATTTTTAATAAACATTTTGTTAGGAGACTCTTTGTTTAAACGTGTGGAGCACATCCAAATATTTGGTTTGTGCAGACAATCACTCTGGATATGTTCAGGCCTTCTGTGAACTCTGGTTCCAGTTCAGTTTTCAGAGCCCTTATAGTTTTATTTGGATATTTCTTGGAAGTGCATCAACTAATCGCCAATCTGGAATGTGGGCAATGTTCCTCTATAAATTTAGGTCTCAGTGTCTTTGGTACATTGGAGTCGGGTGTAGGCATGCACAGCTGGTGTGTCTGTGGACAGGGGGAATGCAGGAATTTGCTACCCTCTAATCACATGGTGTGCTGTGATTCATGGGGTCGCAGAGTCGGACACAACTGAGCGACTGAACTGAACTGAACTGAACTGAATCACATGGTGATGGTTTTTTCTGGTGACCAAACACTCCCTTGAAACTATACAGAACCTTCACAATGAGTGATCACCAGCATAACAAAGTTACTTCTTCTATGACTCAAGAAATGGACAAAATTATAATGATTTTTGAAGCTCCTTGCCAGGAATCAGAGGTAAAGATCAAATATATCTATTACAACACAGTTTTCATTCACTCAGATGGTGCTAGTAGTAAAGAAGCCCCCTGCCAATGCAGGAGATGCAAGAGATGCAGGTTCAATCCCTGGGTGGGGAAGATCCCCTGAGGTAGGCAATGGCACCCTGCCCCAATATTCTTGCCTGAAAAATTCCATGGGTAGAGGAGCCTGGTAGGCTATAGCCCATGGAACTGCAGAAGGTCACACATGATTAAGCACAGAAAACAAAATCAAAAAGTTAAGCACAGTTTGAAAAGTATCAGAACTTAGATATGGCAGAAATATTAGAATTATCACACTGGAAACTTTTTAAAAACTCTGACTGACATGCTAATGACTCCAATGCAAAATATAGACACCACGAAGAATAAATATGTAGTGTAAGGAGAACATAGAAATTATAAGAAAGGAAAAAAAGCAATGTCAGAGAATCAAAAACACTTACAAAAATACAGTGTCTGATGATCTCATTAATAGATTAGACATGGCTGAGGAGAGAATCTCTGAGTTTAGGTCATAGCAACAGAAACATCCAAAACTGAAAAGTTAAAACAAAACAACTGAAAAAAAAAAAAAGAAAAGAAAACCCAAAACAATATCCAAGAACTGTGGGATAACTACTAAAAGTGTAACATGTAATGGGGACACCAAAAGGAGAAGAAAGAAGTAGAAGCAATATTTTAAGAAATGGACTGAGAATTTACCTCAAATTAATATCAAACAATAAAGCACAGATCTAGGAAGCTCGGAGAAAACCAAGCAGCGTAAATCCACGCACGCACACACACCTCCCTCAAATACATCTGGGTATATCATAGTTAAACTGCAGAAAATCAAACAAAAATTGAGAAAAAATTTGAAAAGAAGCAAGAAGAAAAAAAATTACTTTGCCACCTTTTGTTATCTAAGAAGCCAGGTATATAAGCAGAGTGGAGTGAAATGTTCAAATTGTTGAGAGAAAAAAAATTACCAACCTAGAATTCTATATTCTATGAAATCACCTTCAAAGTGAAGGGGAAAATAAAGATTTTTTCCAGAAAAAGAAACCTTCAGGGAATTTGTAGCCAGGAGACCTTCCTTATAAGTATGTTAAAATAAGGAAGGACTAGAAAGAGGTAGGAGAAGGCAATGGCACCCCACTCCAGTACTCTTGCCTGGAAAATCCCATGGATGGAAGAGCCTGTAGCCTGCAGTCCGTGGGGTCGCTAGGAGTCGGAGATGACTGAGCAACTTCACTTTCACTTTTCACTTTCATGCATTGGAGAAGGAAATGGCAACACACTCCCAGTGTTCTTGCCTGGAGAATCCCAGGGACCGGGGAGCCTGGTGGGCTGCTGTCTATGGGGTTGCACAAACTGAAGTGACTTAGCAGCAGCAGCAGCTGCAGAAAGAGGTAAGGAAAGCGATACAGGTCAGAAACTAGAATCTACTTTGAGGAATAAAAGAAAATTTTAAATGTATTTTTCCTATTCTTAATTGATCTCACTGGTAACAGCTAGTTTCAAAATAATGACTGTATTAGTTCCTTGTAGTTTATGCATAAGTAGAATGAATGACAGTAACAATGTAAGGGACAAGAGTATAATTAGGATTATTTTGTTATTATAAGATATTGCACTATTCTTTTGAGGTTTACAGTATTAATTGAAAGCACATTTGAGCTAGTTGTAATTTTGTATTACAAGCTTCAGGGCAATCACTAAAAATATTTTTTTAAAAAGAAAGGAGTGCAATGGATACAAGGTAGGAGAGAAAATGCAATAATCTAAGCTGCCCAACTAAAACTACCTAAGGCTTAAAAAGTAGAAGATAAAATGGAAACAAAGAACAATAGCAACAAATAGAAAACATTAACAAACATGGCAGATATTAATTCATCTGTTTAAATAATCATCTTCATGGCAATGGTTTAAATATACCAGCTAAAATAAATTGTCAGAGTGAAACAAACAAGATCCAATTTTGTATTTTCTATAAAAAATCCATTTTAAAGATGAAGATATATGTAGTCAAAAAAGGAAAAAGGAAACCAATGGAGAAAGATATTCCTTGTGAATACTAATCAAAAGAAAGCTGGAGTAGCTACACTATATTAATTTCATTTTTTTAATGTTTTATTGTAACATTGAGTTGATAGTAGTTTGGGGGTATTAACATTAAACCAAAACCCTATGAAGCACTTGGAAATAATTTCATGCAGAGCAACTTCTAAACAATCAAACTTATCAGGGAGAAAGAAAGACATTACATAATCATAAAACAATTCTCCAAGAAGACAATTGTTTTCTATGTGAACCTAACAACAGTGTCAAAATGTAAGGTAGAACCTGATAGAACTGCTAGGAGAGACAGGTGAATTCACTATTATGGCTGAAGACTTCTGTAACCCTCTGTCAGAAATGGGCAGACCCATCTGGCAGAAAATCACAACACAGTTGTACTAACAGCACCATCGGTCAACTGTACACAAAATAATTGACATTTATAAGCTACTTTATTTAATGACAGCAGAATATACATTTGTCTTGAGGTTATTTTGAATATTTGCCATACTAGACCACATTCTGAAAAATTATAGCTTAAAAAATTAAAAGAATAGAAATCATATAATGTATGTGCTCAGGCCATAGTGGAATTAAACTAGAATCAGAAGGCTACATAGAAATATAACTAGAAAATCCTAAATACAGGAGATTTAACAACATATTTCTAAATAATACATGAGTCAAAGAGGATATTTCAAGAAAAATTTTAAAATATTTTTAACTAAATGAAAATGTAACTTAAGAATTTGTGACATAGAGTAAAATAAGTGTTTAGAAGAAAGTTTACTACATTGAATGCACATATTCAAAAAGAATAAATATCTAAAAACAAGTATCTAAGCTTTAACCATAGTAAACTAGAAAAAGAAGGGAAAATGCAAAGTGAAAAGAAATGAAATTGAACAGTAGAAATTAATAGAGACAATCAATGCAATCAAAAGCTGGCACCTTGAAAAAGATCAATAAAGTTGATAAGCCTCTAGAAAACAAAGCTGGTTCTTCAGCAGAAATAAATACAATTGATAAACCTCAAGCGAACTGAGGAAAACGGAGAGAAGATACAAATAAGTAATATTAGAAATAAAAAAGGGGAAATACTACAGAATCTTTGGATATCAAAAAGATCATGAAAGAAAATTCTGAAAATTCCTAATCCTACAAATTCATTGTACAGTGTTGCTTCACTTGGATCTTAACAGTCCACGGGATTGCAGAGTTGGACAGGACTGAGCGACTAACACACACACACACAATACTACAGAGTCTTTGGAAATCAAAAAGATGGTGAAATAAAACTATGAAAAATATTAATCCCACAGATTCATTGTACAGTCTTTCTTCACTTGGATCTTAACATCTATACATTTTACAAGCACACATACTGAAGAAGGCTAATGTTTCTAATTACTATAAAATGTATTGAGCTACATATGGTTCAGTGTTTAAAAGCAAGTTAGCTGGAGTTCCTTTTGTTCAACATCTGGAAGAAAACTATGATTTTTATTCTAGATCAGCACTTTTGAATCAACTTTCCACAGTGGTGGAAATATTCCATATCAGTGCAACCACAATTGTAGCCACTAGCCACATGGAGCTGTGAGCCCTTGAAATGTGGCTAGATTTTAAATTTTTATTTAATTATAATTGATTTAAATTTTAATACTCAAATGTGATTAATGACTATTCTATTGCATAGCAGTTTAAGACTTCCTTGTGGCTCAGCTGGTAAAGAATCCTCCTGCAATGCAGGAGACCTGGATTCAATCCCTGGGTTGGGAAGACCCCTGGAGAAGGGAAAGCCAACCCACTACAGTATTCTGGCCTAGAGAATTCCATGGACTATATAGTCCATGGGGCTGCGAAGAGTCGGACACGATAGAGTGACTTTCACTTTACTTCACTTCTAAAGGTGTGGTTTGGATTTAGACCTTAAAGCACCTAGAGAAGAATTCTTTCACCACTGTTTTTTACCACCAATGTCAGGAGAGGAGTAGCAAAATCAACGCATATTTGAACACAAATTCTTGTTTATGTCTTGTGAAAAAGTGTACAGTTATAGATGGTAGACAATGATCAGATATTTATTTGTTGTGTTTACACAAATGAGTACCTGAACAGGGTATTACTCAAGGATGGATTTCAAAAGATCTGATGCTTGTGGTCATGCAGAAGATATTATGTTGGAAAAGCTGTAAACGTGCAGTGCAAGATTAAAGCCTTGACAAAAATTCTAATTGGGGAAAACTATGGTAGAAGCGTAATTCATGGTTACAAAGATGGGCTTTGAGAATGAACAAGAGAATGTGAGTATTGGTTGGCCAATGATAGCTGTGTGATGCTGCCAAGTAATATAGACTCTGTGAGAGTCATTCATTTTACTAGTAAAGTAAAATGAATAATACTAATAGTTTAATAACTTTTAGGATACAATGACTTAGACAATATAATCACTATATATGTTAAATTTCATATAATTAACTGCTTGTTGTGTGTCTTAAGCATAAAATTATACAGATTCAAAGAGATGTAAATAATAAAAAAACAGCATCCTTGGTATGCAGGAAAATTGCTAGTAAACAAGTAAATAGATCTTCAGTATTTCCAAAGGCCTAAGAATGGAAATACCTAACTATTGATTTACAGGTGCCTGTGAACATACATTTATACCACTGGGAGGCAGTATAACATTAGATTAAATAGGACTTTAGCAGAGAAACAAATTTGTGTACAAATCTCAGCTATTTTATTCAGTGATTCTGTGAATTCAACTAGATATGGTAACTTTTTTTTTTTTTTTTCCCAGATATGGTAACCTTTTTTAAGCTCAACATTCAGATCACGGCATCCGGTCTCATCACTTCATGGCAAATAGTGGAAACAGTAGCTGACTTTATTTTTCAGGGCTCCAAAATCACTGCAGATGGGGATTGCAGCCATGAAATTAAGACGCTTACTCCTTGGAAGGAAAGTTATGACCAACCTAGACAGCATATTCAAAAGCAGAGACATTACTTTGTCAACAAACGTCTGTCTAGTCAAGGCTATGGTTTTTCCAGTAGTCAAGTATGGATGTGAGAGTTGGACTTATAACGAAAACTGAGTGCAGAAGAATTGATGCTTTTGAACTCTGGTGTTGGAGAAGGCTCTTGAGAGTCCCTTGGATTGCAAGGAGATCCAACCAGTCCATCCTAAAGGAGATCAGTCCTGGGTGTTCATTGGAAGGACTGATGTTGAAGCTGAAACTCCAATATTTTGGCCACCTGATGTGAAGAGCTGACTCTTCTGAAAAGACCCTGATGTTGGGAAAGATTTAAGGCAGGAGAAGAAGGGGACGACAGAGGATGAGATGGTTAGATGGCATCACCTACTCAATGGACATGAGTTTGGGTAAACTCTGGGAGTTAGTGATGGACAGGGAGGCCTGGTGTGCTGCAGTTCATGGGGTCGCAAAGAGTCAACATGACTGAGCAACTGAACTGACTGACTGACTAACAAATCTATGTCTGTGAAGTAAACCGAAGCAATTCCAGGTCTCACCAAAGGATCACTGCCCTTCATTGATTGGTGCCCAGTGATGGAAAGGAATTTTTTTCTGCACGTTTTATTTAACCTTTTTGATTCAGGCAAGAAAATAAAACTGGTCCGTGTTATTTTGACATTTTGACAGGGAAAGAAGATTGTGGAGTAGATTGTCTAAGTTAAAAGCACTTTGCATTTTATACATCTAAAACTCTTGTGAACTTGACTTAACTTGTTGCAGCTCACTTACTGGATGTGAGTTTACTGCTTTCACTTCTCACTTCCTGTTTTTGCAACTACTTATGAAACAGTGCCATATGCTTTTGATTAAATAGAGACATTACTGTGACAGAGACTTTGAAAATGTTTCGGAGAGACTCTATCTCCAGAGAAAACATGGAAGAGGGGCGATCTGGTAAGTGAAAATTGATAAACTTTGACAAAGTAAAATGGGAGCTGGGGAGGGGAATAATTCTTATTCCACTGACTACCGACAGGATAGAAATTGCACTTGAAGAATATCAGTACCTCACAGTTCACCTCTCTAGAAGGAGAGATGGTTTGAAAGTCTAGAGGTGGCTGAGAGGACAGGTAAGTGTTATATCAGTTATTACGCTACTGTTTATGTTACTTAAATATTTCACACGAATTATATTACAGGAGGTTAATAGAAAAATGCTCTTTGGGTTTATTTTATTAGTCTTTATATTTTCTCCAGGTTGCTGGCAATTTGCACTCTGGCAAGTCACATTATGATATTAAATAACAGACGATTATATCTCAGAGTAATGATAAACAGACACCAACATTTGGTAATACATATACTAGTAAAAGTTGCCCAAACCTACTGTATAGCACAGGGAGCTGTGTTCAATATTATGTAACAACCTAAATGAGAAAAGAATTTTTAAAAGAATAAATGCATATATATGCTTTAAAAAACTAACTATGGCACCTTTGCTGTAGTGTGATTGAATCTAGTAATTGCATGTTTGCTGCTGCTGCTGCTGCTAAGTCACTTCAGTCGTGTCTGACTCTGTGCGACCCCGTAGACGGCAGCCCACCAGCCTCCCCCATCCCTTGGATTCTCAAGGCAATCACGCTGGAGTGGGTTGCCGTTTCCTTCTCCACTGCATGAAAGTGAAAAGTGAAAGTGAAGTTGCTCAGTCGTGTCCGACCCTCAACGACCCCATGGACTGAAGCCTTCCAGGCTCCTCCATCCATGGGATTTTCCAGGCAAGAGTACTGGAGGAGGGTGCCATTGCCTTAATCACATGTTTAGAGCCTGCCATTTATTAGACATAGAGCTACAAAGACAAATTACATTTAGACCCTGATTTCAGGGCTTCATCATCTCAGGGACAGACAAATGAGTTACTATAACTTGATGTGATTAGAGTGAGAAGATATTTAATGAAACTTAGGGAGTTGGTGATGGCATAATTGTGAAGTTACTTTTCACCTGGGCCTTGAATGATACTGTCACTTTTTCTGAAAGAAATAGGAATAAAAGTCAATTTTCTTCAAAAAAATTCTAAGTAAATACAAAAGTATACTTTCCTTCCCTTGGTCACAAAAATGCCCTGCAAAGTTTCCTTTTGGAGTAAAGGGTAAATGTGATTTTTCAGTGAGATCATTAAATGTTTCAGCTAAAATCAATTGAGGCCTATTTTGTGTCCAGATAATTTTCTCTTGTCTCTCCCTCTCTGTCTGTCTTCCTCTTTATGTCTCATGGGGTCTGCTTTACTTTTGTGTTCTCTCTGTCTTTCATTCTCTATTCATTTGATTATAGTGGATCTTATATGGCCAAGCTTTATGTCATCCTATTTAGAGTACAATACCAAAGTAGTTTATATAATGTGTCTTACCAGAGATTTTCAGTAGTGAACATAAAAAATATGAGCATCTTTTAAACCTAACCATTTTAGTTAAACAGGTTTTTTTAATTAATTTATTTTTAACTGAAGGATAATTGCCTTATAATATTGTGTTGATTTCTGCCAAAAATCAACATGAATCAGCCATAAGTATAACAGTTTTGATTTAGTGAGAGCATCAGTATTAATTCAACATAGTGATTTATTATTAAAAGCATTTGTTGAAATATAGTATCTAGTTAATACTAGATTAATATAGTTAATAAATTAGTTAATGTTGTTATTTCAACATCCCTGCATTACAAAAAATAATTATAACCTCCTTCTAATCTCCCCAGTTGATATTAGCTGAGAATTAATTTCTTGCTGTTGCTAAGTCGCTTCAGTTGTGTCTGACTCTGAGCGACCCCATAGACAGCAACCCACCAGGCTCCCCCATCCCTGGGATTCTCCAGGCAAGAACACTGGAGTGGGTTGCCATTTCCTTCTCCTGTTCCCTAAAGAGACTTTTGTTTATTAAAACCATGAATAATTATTGACTAAAATAAAAGTTGCCCCCAAACTGGGAATATTGATATACAGATCCTACTTTATAATTTAGAAAACAAATGTGTGGGTTTGGGAATAGGATGCTAAAGCCATCCACCAGAAAATGCTTTAACATTTTTAGTTTATAACAAATTTGATGAGAAAGATAAAGAGTATATCTCATGCATGTTTGTACTTCAGCCCAGCAGAAAGAATATCTTTTACTGAACATCTATTTTCTGGTAAAAACATGAATTTCCATCTTTCTTTCCTTCTCCCTTTCTCTGAATTTTACTTTTTTATCAAGGACAAGACGATACTGAATTTCCTGAAACACAGGGTTCAAGCTTAATCAAAAAGAAAATTCTTAAAGAGCTTTAATGTTTACTAGCTAAGCCAAGGGCTTATGTAGCTGAAACTATTTGAGCAGTGCAAGTGTGAAAGCTATTATTATTTTTTTTTAATTTAAACTGTTTCTGTAAGTTAACTAAGTTTTCTAGAACATAAAACTAAAGTTAAAACCAATAGACCACTTGTAAAAGAATGAAACTAGAACACTTTCTAACACCATACACAAAAATAAACTCAAAATGGATTAAAGATCTAAACATAAGACCAGAAACTATAAAACTCCTAGAGGAGAACATAGGCAAAACACTCTCTGACATACATCACAGCAGGATCCTCTATGACCCACCTCCCAGAATATTGGAAATAAAAGCAAAAATAAACAAATG
>NW_011494962.1:477349-477895 GCF_000754665.1 Bison bison bison | reverse complement strand
TAATTAACCTTAAAAGCTTCTGCACATCAAAGGAAACTATTAGCAAGGTGAAAATACAGCCTTCAGAATGGGAGAAAATAATAGCAAATGAAACAACTGACAAACAACTAATCTCAAAAATATACAAGCAACTCCTATAGCTCAATTCCAGAAAAATAAATGACCCAATCAAAAAATGGGCCAAAGAACTAAATAGACATTTCTCCAAAGAAGACATACAGATGGCTAACAAACACATGAAAAGATGCTCAACATCACTCATTATCAGAGAAATGCAAATCAAAACCACTATGAGGTACCATTTCACACCAGTCAGAATGGCTGCGATCCAAAAGTCTACAAATAATAAATGCTGGAGAGGGTGTGGAGAAAAGGGAACCCTCTTACACTGTTGGTAGGAATGCAAACTAGTACAGCCACTATGGAGAACAGTGTGGAGATTCCTTAAAAAACTGGAAATAGAACTGCCTTATGATCCAGCAATCCCACTGCTGGGCATACACATTGAGGAAACCAGAAGGGAAAGAGACACGTGTACCCCAATGT
>NW_011494962.1:461200-477249 GCF_000754665.1 Bison bison bison | reverse complement strand
ATTGAGGAAACCAGAAGGGAAAGAGACACGTGTACCCCAATGTTCATCGCAGCACTGTTTATAATAGCCAGGACATGGAAGCAACCTAGATGTCCATCAGCAGATGAATGGATAAGAAAGCAGTGGTACATATACACAATGGAGTATTACTCAGCCATTAAAAAGAATACATTTGAATCAGTTCTAATGAGGTGGATGAAACTGGAGCCTATTATACAGAGTGAAGTAAGCCAGAAGGAAAAACACCAATACAGTATACTAACGCATATATATGGAATTTAGAAAGATGGTAACGATAACCCTGTATACGAGACAGCAAAAGAGACACTGACATATAGAACAGTCTTATGGACTCTGTGGGAGAGGGAGAGGGTGGTAAGATTTGGGAGAATGGCATTGAAACATGTAAAATATCATGTATGAAACGAGATGCCAGTCCAGGTTCAATGCACGATACTGGATGCTTGGGGCTGGTGCACTGGGACGACCCAGAGGGATGGTATGGGGAGGGAGGAGGGAGGAGGGTTCAGGATGGGGAACACATGTATACCTGTGGTGGATTCATTTTGATATTTGGCAAAACTAATACAATTATGTAAAGTTTAAAAATAAAATAAAATTAATTAAAAAAAAAGGCAGGGAGGGTGGGAAGCCAATAAAAAATTCTCTATAAAAAAAATTAAATTAAATTTTTAAAAAATTAAATTAAATTAAAAAAAAAACCCAATAGACCAGTATTATGGTTCATTTCTCTGTTCTTCTGTGAGATAATCCCTAACACTATTTTTCAAATTAGAAAATTGGTTATTTTGTTCGGAGTATAATATAAGGCATTCGAATTTAGAGGGAGACAAGAAGAGACAAACCATAGGAGATGAGAAGAAATTTTCCTTTGCTTTTCTGGTTGGTTTAAGAATTCAGTTGATTTGACATAGGTAACAAGAGAAAATCAAAGAAAAGTTGGCTAACAAATATACATGGGACAGATTCAGGAAAACTGAGTAACTGGTCAAAATGGCCAAAAACTTCACATGAAATACCATCTCCAGCTAAAGACAAAAGATGCTGGGGGTGGCGGCTTGGGTTGCAAAGGGGCAGAAGGTCATTGACATGGACATGAAAAAAGGGGAAGTTGGGTGAATAAACATTTGCAGGGCCACACAGAAATGATAGACACAAAGCTAAGTCTGAGAGTCTGATCTCCAGGGCCTGCCCACTGTTCCCCACCACATTCAGACCCATATCTTTGCCAGAAGTCCTTGAGGTGAAAGGAGGTCTGGGTTCCCAGGAGCCTGCCAAGAGGCTGGTGTCTCTTGGGTCACTGGGGCTGGCAAGCACTGGGGTGAGGGGTCCTGGGTTTGTGGGAGCCTGCAGGGAGTCACATAAGCCTGCAGAATCAAGCCTGATGTGATGCTGGGGAAGGCAGATCTGGGATGTGTAGTGAAGTCAGGTGCTGTTTTACTCCCCTTTTCCCAAGAGGAATGGGTCTCTCTCTTTTCTGGACTGCCTAGTCCTGAGGGAAGGGTTTTGGGAGGCTGATCCCAAAGAGTTCATCAGGAGCCAAGTGTCACATGAGCCCCACCTGGAACTGCTGGAGTTGGCAGGTGCAGAGGGGAGACAGGAGCCTGGGCTCCTAGGAGCCCACAGTAAGCTCTGGGTGGAAGCTCTCTGAGGCTGCATTCAGTGAAGTCACTCAGTCATGTCTGATTCTTTGCGACCCCGTGGACTGTAGACTACCAGGCTTCTCTGTTCATGGGATTCTCCAGGCAAGAATACTGGAGTGGGTTACCATTTCCTTCTCCAGGGGATCTTCCTGACCCAGGGATCAAACCCAGGTCTCCCACATTGGAGGCAATCACTTTAAGGCTGCATTATCTGCCTGGAATTGGTGGAGTACAAGGAGCTGGGATGAGGCAGGGAGTAGGTGTGCCTGGAATCCTTGGCTCTGGGGAAAGTATTTTCATGTGCAGATAATTTTCAAATTGATATTTCTACTGGGAGGTGAGTGGATGTGACTTCTAGAAACACTTTCACTTCTTTCTAATCTTTATGCTTTTTATGTACTTTTCTTGCCTCATTGGCATTGATAGACCCTCTAGTAAAATGTTAAATTGGATTGGTGAGAGCAGACATCCTTTCCTTGTTCCTGGCCTTTGGTGGAAGGGGTTCACTTTTTCACCATTAAATATCTTGTTAGCTGTACTATTTCTGCAAATGACAAGTATCGGTTTATGTCCTTCAATTCCTAATTTGTTGGAATTTGTTATCTTGGTGAATATTATGTTTTTCACATATTTTGTCTATACTTATTGAGATGATCATATCCTTTCTCTTCTCTTATTCTGTTAATATGATGAATTGCATTGATTAATTTTCTAATGCTCTTCTCAGTACTTCTAACCAGATTTCTCATTTAAGGAGGTAAATCTGGACTTTTTTTCATCCTGATTTCTACTCTTTTTGTTTCTTACTATTTCCCTATCTGTTCTTCCAATTACTGGAAGATTCTCTAGGGGAAAAAACTCAATTTCTCTTACTCTCGTCCCCTTTGGGTCATGGCCATCATTTGTGGACTTTGATCTCTTGTGAAGAAGGTTGACAATAGGAGAGGTGAGGTACAGCTTACTTTACAGGTTTATTCTGTGTTAAATCAAGTCAAGTTTTTCTCCCTAATATGTCCATGAGATTGAGATTCTGACATTTGCATTTATAGGTAAATTACTCGGAATTCTTTACCTGCTGAGCCAATCGGGACAAATACTCCAAAGGATATGCCTACCAATTATATCTTTTGTAACTTCTGCCAAGTTTTATCGTTTCATCTTCATTGCATCCCTAGCTGCAAATCTAATGCTATTTTATCCTCTTTTCCCAGGTAAGTTGGGTGTTCTCTAAACTTTACAATGTTCTTTGCACTTTTGCTGCTAAGTTGCTTCAGTCGTGTCCGACTCTGTGCGACCCCATAGACGGCAGCCCACCAGGCTCCCCTGTCCCTGGGATTCTCGAGGCAAGAACACTGGAGTGGCTTGCCATTTCCTTCTCTTTGCACTTTTATATAGTCAATAAATGTTTATTGAGCTCCATTATGAACCAGGCACTGTGTGAAGTGCTTGAGGTATGGTATACCATGAACAAAACATGCACGCGCACACACACACACACACACACACACAAATCCCCATGCCAGTGAACTCCTATTCTATCAGGAAGACACAAATACTATAATAAAAAGTAACAGGGTAAGGAGTACAAGGGGCTTTCCTGTTAGAGGTGGTGAAGAATTCACCTGCAATGCAGGAGACCCCAGTTCAATTCCTGGGTTGGGAAGATCTGCTAGAAAAGGGATAGGCTACCCACTCCAGTATTCTTGGGCTTCCTTGTCGCTCAGCTTGTAAATAATCTGCCTGCAATGTGGGAGACTGGGTTCAATCCCTGGGTTGGGAAGATCCCCTGGAGAAGGGAACTGCTACCCACTCCAGTATTCTGACCTGGAGAATTCCATGGACTGTATAGTTATTGGGGTCGCAAAGAGTCGGACACGATTGAGCGACTTTCACTTGTTCACTCAAGGAGTACAAGTGTATAGGCAAGCCTCCTTGAGAGGATGACTTTTCAGCAAACTATTGAGGGAGATGAAGGAGCCATTGGCTATGTGAGGAAAGCATTCCAGATGGTGGGAACAAGCAGAATGAAAGAAGGAATCTCCTGATAGGTTTGAGGAACAGCAAGGAAGCTTCTTCAGCTAAGCAAGGTGAGAATGAGGAAGAGTAATGGGCTGGGAGTCACAGTATTATAAGTCAGTTACAGATTTTGGATTTTGTTCTGAGTGCAATGGGGAGGAACTAGATGAGAAAAATTGTAGGAGAGGAATGTCATGATCTGAATTTCATTGTAGAATAATCATTTTGACTATTACATTGGGAACAGATTGTTAGAAGAAAAGTTAGACATAGGAACAGCTACTAGGACAAAGTTGTAGAAATCCACACCAGATAGGACAGTGGCTTGGCCCTGGTGGTAACAGTGGCGGTGGGACAGGGTATCGGAATCTGTCTATTCTGAAAGTTGAGTCAACAGTATTTCCTATCAGGTTGGCTAAGGGAGGAAAAGCGAGATTATGAAGCAAAAACATCTATGCTTCCCATAGCCTATACTCTGAAATATTGCTGGTTACAGAGTATCTAATCAGGGCCCGTATATTTTTACACATATTTGACAGAAATTCACATAAAACAAAAAACTTCTGGAAACCCTACATCGTATTTTTGGTACTAAAATCAGTATTTGAACTATGCTATATTTTGTCTACTAGAAGATTTTTTTTTTTTTACTAGAAGATTTTTTACCCTTAAAAAATGTAGCATAGTAAAATCTAGGAAAGGTAAGGAATTTGCCTTTCTTTTGTCAAGAGAAGAAGGACAGATATAAAGAGGCTGTGGGGAAAGGGAAAATCTGTACGATGCTTGGAAAGAGTACTACAGAAATTAAATGCTACAGAAATTGATTTCTTTATAACAGTTAGTGTCCATGGACCCCTGGGAAGTGAGGTACACAGATTCTCTGCTTGAAGATCAGTGGACTGATGGCTTTTGTACCTGAGATAAGACTGTTAGTGATGACTCCAGGAGGCAACGATTGAATGTACAATACATACTTCAAGACTGACCTTGGGTAAAAGTTCACCATATAAAATATATATGCATTTATTCATATATTAGTTTCTGTAGTACATTTTGTTCCAAGGCAATTCTCAATCTAATAAAATCATTTAGGGAAAGCAACTACCACTAGCTCGCACTCAGCAAGTGATCACATATCTCAATACTGCATTTTCCAAGAAACCAAAAGAAGAAAATGACCTTAGAAAAGACTGTTGTTTGGGGAAGCAGTGAAATGCAAACAAATTTCCAAATATTGACTAGCAGTTGGCGCTTTATAAATCATTATGGCTAGCAGCATCCTAAGAGGCATTAGTAATACTAGTTGGCAATGCATTATAGCTCAGCAGTTCTGCACATAACTGAGAATTGGGCAGCATCCATAGAGGGTATTTATTACATAGCCAGGCATTTGAGATGTCTTTCTGGAAGCAAAATATGATGATGAGGAAAATTATGTAATGAATGGTACTAAAATACATATAATGGAAAGCTATTTATTGGGAAAAGCAAACACATTTGGGCATTGAAGTCATTTCTAAAAATCTGTCTACCAATTGAAAGTAGCTCCTGCTCGGATGTGAAGAAAAACAAAATGCTATTTCCAAAAGTCCTAAAAGTACAAGAGTCTAGTTGATATTCTATCATGTTTTTCTTCAAATCCCTCATTTTGGAATTTCCCTGGTGGCTCAGACGGTAAAGACTCTGCCTGCAGTGCGGGAGACCTGGCTTCAGTCCCTGGGTTGGGAAGATCCACTGGCCTGGAGAATTCCATGGACTGCATATTCAGACATGACTGAGTGACTTTCACACATATATACTATGCAAGATTTATGCATATGTGTGTATATATGTGTGTATACATACATATGTAAAGAGAAAAAGGCTGACCTCAGGGTGGTAAGTGGAAAAATAGATGAAAGGGATGAGAAAATTTGTTATATTCACTGTGTTTGTCCAACTACTAGTGAGAAGAAGAGAGCTGGACTCACATGTTCTGTATGTTCCCTGCTCAAAAGGATGGATAGGATTTGGAAGTAAATGTTTTTATTTTTCGGAAGACACAAGGAACTGGACATTCAGTCAGACATTCTGTACTTCATTGGAAGCTGTCCTTGCTCAGTTTGAAACTAAGGATGAGCTGGTAAGAAATATTTTTGGATCATGTTCTTTGTTAAATATTTAGCCCCTGAGAAGGCTATAGGCTGCATAGGGTGACAGCTGAAAGAAGAGGAAGGATCCCATTCCAGGCAGACTTGGGGACTTGGAGTGCATATTGGTGCCTGATATTTCTTGGGTATGTTCTCTGCCTGGAACCCTGTGAGACGATTTGGACACATTCTCTCTTGTATCCTCATAGTTAACCTTTAGTTAAAAGTATTGTTCCCATTGTACAAAGAAATATGGTAATCATGTAATTTATCATCCAAATCAGGACATTTTGGGGAGTGAAAATGACGATATTAATAATATGTTGGTGCCACAGTTATAACCTGGGACTTTCTCAGTAAAACTGAGATGTGTGGTCACTTTAATGTAATTTAGGATCAGAGATGTTTGAGTGACTTAAGCTGAGAACTGGGGACTAGTCTCCCACCAGATTCTAAACTTATCAATTATTTAGGCTGCCATTTAAAGAGAGACGTCTAAGGGGAAGAGGACTCAACGGTAAAATGAAGGAGACATGTGTTTTCGCTTTCTGTGTTTTATAATAGAACTTCCTGATAAGATACAAAGGCCATTCTGACCATTGGATTGGCCTTAGTAGAGAATCATCACATCATGTTTGGAAATGGACAGACAACTCTAAATATAATGCCTCGTAAGTTTATAGACTTTCTTCTACTGTATTCACGTGTGGTTTTGGGTATGAATTGTGTTTATGAGAAAATAAATTTAATATCATGGAAAAGTTATGAATTAAGAAATAGAAATCCTTTGTATGCTCTTCCATTTATTAGTTGCACCTTTGGAAAAACTTTAATATGATTTCAGCTGAAACCTTTTTCATGACGATAACATTGGATGTAGTTCTTCCACTTTCACCCACTGACTTAAACTGTGCTAATTCCCTACTTAAAAGGCAGAGAGAACAGCTGAGGCACACGAGGGTCCTGCAGTCTTAGAAAGCCACTAAGAATTGATATCCACAGACCCTCAGTCCACTCTTTCATTTGCTACATTCATTCTTAAAAGGAAGGTTGTCAGGGAACCAGTGGGAATCCTCCGTAAATTATCTCTGGGAGGAACTTAGTAACATTCCTTGGATTGTGAGTGCTTCAGTGGGGATGTTTTGAATGTAATCATTACATTGGAGCAGATAGAATATAAGGGTGCAGTCACTTCCCTCAATCAAAACTAAGCCCTTTTAATAATTTACTAGTAAGTAAACACGTTATTTTCACACATGTATGAAACAGGTCAGTAGAGCACTGAAAATATTCTTCACTCAAGGCCACTGGCAATGAAAATAATCAATAATAGATCAATAAATTATCAATAATAATAATAGAAAATGTTTTTTAGTCTTCAACCAAGTTGAGGACTAAACTAGACCATTTCCTAGATTACTCGGAGAAACTGCTCCAGAGAAACAGGGTTTCTAGCTCAGTTTTACATCTTGTCAGAACAGAGAACATTAAACAAGTCAGGGTTGCCTTTCTTTGAGGTTTCCCCTAGGAAAAAAAAAAAAAGAATAGACCAGCACATACACAGTGGATCAGTATGGCCCTAGCACCTGGGAAGGGAGTCTTATCACCAAAGGAGACCAGCATTGATGTCTCAAGAAGGGGGACATTTAATCTTTATTTCTAACATGGACATTTTTACTTCTGGTCAATGTATCTTTTTCTTTAATAATTAAAGCAGAAGTATAAAATATGCTTGATAGGCCACAAATAGGTTGTTTTAAATAGCATAAAATTTAATTCATGTATAAACCAGAATGACTTCCCTATATCTCCATATGTGAAATTTTCATTTATCACCACCCATGGCAACAGTTTACTTGGCTACCACAGCAAGCACTAGTTAAATACCTAGTCAACAACATAACTAGATTTGGGATGGATAGTGATAATCTTCTGATACTCCAGCAGAGACTTTGAGAATATAAAAGGAACTAAATACAGAAATGATATATATTTACTCAGAAGACTTATGAACAACAGATTTTCACTTTTCTCTTGTTCACATTAGCAGTAACTGCAGTGGGGGTGCTGAAGCATACATAGGAGGAATGAATGTAGATGTCCAGCCTATGCTTTTTTAATATTTTTGTGCTTGGTTTTAGGTTTGCCATCACAGGAGATGCAACATGTGGCTACCTGAATGACCTTGGAGTTAGCAGTGCCAGGAGTTATACAGATAGAAAATGGATTTGCAGCAAACAAATAATGTTTCCATGTCCTTAAATTCTTCAAGTCCTTTTTAGGGAATTTCATACACCATCTCAAAGAGATGCATTATAAATTATGCACAGTTGCTGCTTTATTGCTTGCTCTTCCAAAAATATCACCAATATTCGTTTATAGCATTGTTAACAGTAAGGAGACAAGCTATACTTGAACGATACAGGGATTTGGAAGAGCATGATTCTAAATTAAATAAGCCTTATATAATATGAGTTGATATTTATGTTTTGAACCCAGTCAATGTGAATAAATGCCTCTTCCTATATACAAACAGTACTTTCTTTGCACACATGGGACCATAAAAATAAGTATGATAACTGAAGCCATGCAAAATGAGTTTAATCACTGATGTTATTAATTGGTTAACACAGTTGAAATTCTCTTACCATCAGTTACAAATGTATAGGGAAAATTGTTTTGGACTTCCCTGGTGGCACGGTGGATAAGCATCTGCCTGCAAATTCAAGGAACATGGGTTCGATCGCTGGTCCAGGAAGATTTCACATGCCATGGAACAGCTAAGCCCATGTGCCACAATCCTGAGCCTGGATTACAGAGTCCATGAGCAGCAATTATTGTAGCCCAAGTACCCAAGAATCTGTCCTCCGCAGCATGAGAAGCCACTACAATGAGAAGCCCGTGCACTGCAGTGAAGAGTAGCCGCCACTCTCTGCAACTAGAGAAACTGCAAGACAAAGAAGACCCAGTGCAACCAAAGATTAACTCATTCATTAAATTTTTTGTTTTAAAAAGACACATATATAGGGAAATTTTTAAAACTCCCAAGACTAGAGACTTACCTGATTGTCCAGTGGCTAAGACTCTGCTCCCAATGCAGGAGGCTTGGGTTCAATCCCTGATCAGGGAACTAGATCCTGCATGCTTAAACTATAACATTCCCCAGGCTTGTTTGAGCCAAAAGTTCCCACTTGCAGCAACTAAAAATTCCACATGCTCTCTAACAAAGTTAATCGGCTGTACAGCATGTGAAATCTTTGGTTGATGCATGTGAGATTTTACTCCAATTAAAAGAACAAAATCTTACCACAAAAAGCAGGGGAAAAAAAAAAAGGCATCACAGAAGCTGGCAAAGAAAAAAAAAAAAAAAAACAGGATTCCACATACCACAACCCATATAGAAGATTCCTCATGCTGCCAGTAAGATCCAAGCAGCCCCCCCCCAAAAAAGTTTACTAACCATAATATTTATTGTAGAGTCTATATTTTAAAACATTAGAAACACTGAAAAAATGCTTTGTATACTTTAATTCTCGGTGTTTATAAGTTACAGTGTGCTAAATAAATGTTATCCCTATAAACCAATATTTTGGTTTTGGTATTTTATATATCAATCTTTTGTTTACCCTTTATTGGATTTTAAATTCCTGCTTCCACTCTAATTAAATCACAAATAGTTACTTCTACCCATTAGCCATGTGATACCCAATCTCAGAATATATGATTGAGTTTGATAAACAAAATGTTTTAAATTTTTACAGCATTAACTACACTGTATTCATGAGTATACAAAAGTAGAAAATAGTAACTTATATCCTCTCTATGTACCTCCATTTCTCTTTGACTCCTTATCCCCTCGTTTTAACTTGTTTTCAATATCTGTGACACTATTTCTGTTTTATAAGTTCATTTGTAGCCTTTTTTTGTTTTTTAGATGCTACATGCAAGTGATATCATGTGATATTTGTCTTCCTTGTTAGTTTCTTAGTGTAATTTTATGCAATCTTGTATATATTAATTTTCCATATATGTATAAATATTATATGTTTAGGGGCTTCCCTGATGGCTCAGTGGTAAAGAGCTGCCTGCAATGCAGGAGACCTGAGTTGCATCCCTGGGTTGGGACAATCCCCTGAGGAAGGAAATGGCTACCCCTTCCGGTATTCTTGCCTGTGAAATCCCATGGACAGAAGAGACTGGCAGGCTACAGTCCATGGGGTCTCAAAGAGTCAGACACAACATAGTGGCTAAACAACAACATAATCAAATGAACCAATTCTTCAAAGTAAATCTTCCACACATTCTGTTAGTTCTGTTTTCCTGTAGAACCCTGACTGTCATAAGAAATTAATTCCTTAGAAAGCAAACTTTGACTGAAGGGGACAGGGGACAGGAAGAATGCAAGATGCATTCTGTCTATTTCCTTTGCTTCCTTGGCTGGACAATTTGGAAGCACAAGTGCTTGACAGGTTCACAGGAGGCATCAGAAAGAATGAACAGTCTGCTCAGCTTTTTCTAAAGATGTAACATTAAACACCTTAACCTTTTAAAATGTATTTATTTATATACTTATTCATTTATTTGTAAGATTTATTCATATTAAAGATTTAAATTTATAGAATTTATAACTACAAAAAACATAATATAAATCAATAGAAGTACTGCTAAGCAAAATTGATATGTCCATAAAGTGAAATAGTATACAATAATAAAGTAAAATTATAATGGTGTGTGGAAGGAGCTATAAGATGTTGAGGAACTTGCTTGGTCATATGATAGTTCTACTTAAAATTTTTTTTTTAATTTTATTTTATTTTTAAACCTTACATAATTGTATTAGTTTTGCCAAATATCAAAATGAATCCGCCACAGGTATACATGTGTTCCCCATCCTGAACCCTCCTCCCTCCTCCCTCCCCATACCATCCCTCTGGGTCGTCCCAGTGCACTAGCCCCAAGCATCCAGTATCGTGCATCGACCTGGACTGGCAACTCGTTTCTTACATGATATTTTACATGTTTCAATGTCATTCTCCCAAATCTTCCCACCCTCTCCCTCTCCCACAGAGTCCATAAGACTGTTCTATACATCAGTGTCTCTTTTGCTGTCTCCTACACCGGGTTATTGTTACCGTCTTTCTAAATTCCATATATATGCATTAGTATACTGTATTGATGTTTTTCCTTCTGGCTTACTTCACTCTGTATAATAGGCTCCAGTTTCATCCACCTCATTAGAACTGATTCAAATGTATTCTTTTTAATGGCTGAGTAATACTCCATTGTGTATATGTACCACTGCTTTCTTATCCATTCATCTGCTGATGGGCATCTAGGTTGCTTCCATGTCCTGGCTATTATAAACAGTGCTGCGATGAACATTGGGGTACACGTGTCTCTTTCCCTTCTGGTTTCCTCAATGTGTATGCCCAGCAGTGGGATTGCTGGATCATAAGGCAGTTCTATTTCCAGTTTTTCAAGGAATCTCCACACTGTTCTCCATAGTGGCTGTACTAGTTTGCATTCCCACCAAAAATGTAAGAGGGTTCCCGTTTCTCCACACCCTCTCCAGCATTTATTATTTGTAGACTTTTGGATCGCAGCCATTCTGACTGGTGTGAAATGGTACCTCATAGTGGTTTTGATTTGCATTTTTTCAGGAAATTCCATAATGTTTTCCATAGTGGCTTACCAATTTAAATTTTTACCAGCAGTGCACAAGGGTTCCCTTTTATACACATTCTTGCCAAAACTTGTCTTTTTTATAATGTCCAATCTAACATTGTAGCTTTGATTTTTGTCTCTGATGATTAGTGATGTAAAACATCTTTTCATGTTCCTGCTAACTGTCTCGATGCATGATACTGGATGCTTGGGGCTGGTGCACTGGGACGACCCAGAAGGAGGGTATGGGGAGGGAGGAGGGAGGAGGGTTCAGGATGGGGAATACAGGTATACCTGTGGCAGATTCATTTCGATATCTGGCAAAACTAATACAATATTGTAAAGTTTAAAAATAAAATAAAATTTTAAAAAACGTATATTCATTTCCTCTCACGTTTTAATTAAATTATATGGTTTTTGTTGTTCTTGCTGTTGGATTTTGGGACTGTGGGCTGGGACTCCAGTTCTGTTGTTCGTCAAGGCTTCTCTGGACCAGTACTTAACCCACACATACACTCAATCAACATGTGTAGGGATGACACAGCTGGGCTTATGGGAAGCAAGTGGGACTGAGAATTTGTGAGCTCTTCCCAGGAGGATAGAAGTTAAGACTCTGAGTTTTGTCACCACTGCCAATGTGGCTTTAGCAGGGTAGAGGGCCTGCTAAGCTGAGACCCATCGTCCTGCCCAGAGTTCTACCAGGGCTTGGTATCATCATCCACATTTGGTGGGAGAGCAGGTCTCTGTGTTCAGAGGGAGCTATGGTAAAGAATCAGCCTGCAATGCAGGAGACTGGGGTTCAATCTTGTGTTGAAAGATCCCCCGGAGAAGAGAATGGAACCCACTCCAGAATTCTCACCTGGAGAATTCCATGGACAGAGGAGATTGGCAGGCTGCAGTCCATGGGGTCACAAAGAGTTGCACATGACTGAGAGACTAACACTTTTTTTTGCTGCTGAAATGTGGAAAGTTTTCTTAACAAAAAAAGGCTAACAGAGTTTTGCCAAGAGAATGCGCTGGTCACAGCAAACACCCTCTTTCAACACAAGAGATGACTCTACACATGGACATCACAGTATGGTCAACACTGAAATCAGATTGATTATATTCTTTGCAGCCAAAGATGGAGAAGCTCTATACAGTCAGCAGAAACAAGACCGGGAGCTGATTGTGGCTCAGATCATGAACTCCTTATTGCCAAATTCAGACTTAAATTGAAAAAAGTAGGGAAAACCACTAGACCATTCAGATATGACCTAAATCAAATCCCTTATGATTATAGAATGGAAGTGACAAATAGATTCAAGGGATTAAATCTGATAGACAGAGTGCCTGAAAAACAATGGGCAGAGGTTCATGACATTGTACAGGAGGGAGTGATCAAGACCATCCCCAAGAAAAAGAAATACAAAAGGGCAAAGTGTTTGTCTGAGGAGGCCTTACAAATAGCTGAGAAAAGAAGAGAAAGAAAGTGCAAAGGAAAAAAGGAAAGCTATATGCATTTGAATGCAGCGTTCCAAACAACAGCAAGGAGAGATAAGAAGCCTTCCTCAGTGATCAATGCAAAGAAATAAAGGAAAACAATAGAATAGGAAAGTCTAGAGATCTCTTCAAGAAAATTAGAGATACCAAGGAACATTTCATGCAAGGATGGGCACAATAAAGGACAGAAATGGTATGGACTTAACAGAAGCAGATGATATTAAGAAGAGGTGGCAACAATACACAGAAGAACTATACAAAAGAGATCTTCAGGCTTCCCTATCTATCCATCACCAAATCCTGGAGCTTGCTCAAACTCATGTTCATAGAGTTGATTGTGCCATTCAACCATCTCATCCTCTGTCATCCCCTTCTTCTTCTGCCTTCAATCTTTCTCAGTATCAGGGTCTTTTCCAGTGAGTCAGTTCTTTGCATCAGGTTGCCAAAGTATTGGAGCTTCAGCTTCAGCATCAGTCTGGGGATTAAGGGGTTGGAAAAGCTGGGAGAGGGTGACAGGTGTTCCTAGTGAGCTGGTTCAGGATCTTGCCCCACTTTTTTCTCAGTCTGCCCTGCCCCCTAGGAATGGCATCTTAATTGGAAACTAGAGATTCCTCTGGGACTGGCCTGAATCCCCCTCCTTTCCAAGAACACAAACACCCAATGTTCTTGGGGAGACTTGTCTTTAAGCTTAATTAGAATGTCCTCAAGCTTTCTCTGGCAGAATAAGTATGTTTTAAAAAGAAGTTCCCTTCTTGAGGTCATACAGGTTAAGTGTGTCACCATTTTCATGACTTAGTGCTCTTATTAACTGACATTTCAGAAAGAAAGACCTGTCTGAGATAAAGAGGCATTTATTGTGGGAACTGTTAGAGCTTCACCCTGCAGATACAGACTCAGGAACTTCTCAAATGGTGATCTGCCAGGCTAAAAATGGGGAAGTTTATTAAAGACAAAAGCGCAAGAAATCATGGTTAGTACTCATTTCGTTTGTCCAAAATTGTAATTGGAGCTGTTGAGAAGTGAGGGTGCTTGTTAAGGCAGAATTCGTTGTATAACCACAAGGTGGAGGAGGCAGGACCCTGAGACCAAAAGATTGCAGTGGGGGAAGGGGTACTTTTAGGCTGTCAACTGCAATTGCCAAGAGCATTTGCCAGCGCCTGAGCAACAACAACAAGGGCATTTTCCATCTGCCTGTGCTAGGGAGAAGGCAATGACACCCCACTCCAGTACTCTTGCCTGGAAAATCTCATGGATGGAGGAGCCTGGTAAGCTGCAGTCCATGGGGTCGCTAAGTCGGGCACAACTGAGCGACTTCACTTTCACTTTTCACTTTCATGCATTGGAGAAGGAAATGGCAACCCGCTCCAGTGTTCTTGCCTGGAGAATCCCAGGGACAGAGGAGGTGGGCTGCTGTCTGTGGGGTGGCACAGAGCTGGACACGAGTGAAGTGACTTAGCAGCAGCAGTGCTAGTGCAGCTGCTGACTTCGACACCCCCTGAAGGAAATTGAGGGTGGACAGTGAGGTACTCTGTGTTCCACGGAAACTAGTGGAACAAGTCTTTAGAGAGTTAGATATTTTCAGGAACTGATTTCATGATCCCAACCTTTGCATCTCCAAATATCCTCAAAAGCACTAAATCCTTTCATGGTGACAGCTCCTCTGGACTAGTGGAAAATCTTTTATAAAGTAAGCACTTGATTGCATTGGACTCAGCAAAATCTTATATATTCACCTCCCCTCACTGCTGCTTTGGAGCAGCTTTTCAGAGCTATCTGAGGTGCTGTTTCCCAGGCTGCAGTGCTCATTTTGCCCCTAATAAAACTTAACTCACAACTCTTCCATTGTGCATCTTTTTAGTCGACAAGGCCAAAGGAGCTGACAAAAGAAGATGTGTGTCTGTTCTTGGGTGTGGTACAATGCAAAGAAAGTTCTGGTTCTTGAGTTCTGAAATCAGAGGCCTCAGTGGCCTCCCAACTCCATTTTTATTTGCTGAACTGTGATTACTCCATTATAATTTCAATTTGTCATTACTCTTAACTCTGTCAGGGTTTCCATGGTACTATAATCGATGATCTTTTAAAACATCCATCTCTTGACTAGACACCAGAGAAGACACCTGCCTTTCTGGGCCATCCCAGGTGCCTGCTTCACCCTCTTCATCAAAATTTGCAGAGCTTTTGTTTCTCAGCACCTACAGCAGAAGTGAACATTCTGCCGCTGTTTGGTGATTGGATAAGAAATTATTAGGCATGCAAAAAAACCATGAAAACATGTGGTTGCCACTCTAACTAGGTATGTAACACAGCTGCTGCAATAAATAATCTCCTAAATTTCACTGATAGAACAGAATATATTTACTTATCTCTTATATAGCTGTGGAATATAGGAGTTCCTGGTTAGAATGCAGCTTTTTTCCACATGGAAATTCAAGGACATAAGTTTCTCCCTATGTCTAGGGCTTCCCAGGTGATGCCAATGGTAAAGAATCTGCCTGCCAATTCAGGAGACATAAGAGATGTGAGCTGGATTTTTGGTTTGGAAAGATGCCTTGGAGAAGGGCATGGCAACCCGCTCCATTCTTGTTCCTTGGAGAATCCCCATGGATAGCAGAGACAGGCATGCTATAGTCCATGGGGTCGCAAACAGTAGGACACAACTGAGCACCCATGCATGCACGCACATAAAGAAATGGAGTATGGATTGCTAGAGTGAAAGTTGTGTAGCTGCCCCAAAAACTCAAGTATTTTTTGCTTTGTGGGGTTTTGTTGTCGTTGTCTGGTTGGCTGGTTGGTTTTTGTTTTGGGGTTGCTTTCTGTTGTTTAATTTTTTAAAAAAAATCTGAGTTCATTTACTAATGGGGCGCTGCTGACCTTTCTGTTTTATATCCTTAAAACTTCTGTATACTGAAATCAGAAAGCTCAAGTTATTGGCAAATGCTTCAATCCACATTATTTCATTTGATACATTAATATCTGCCTTATCCAGGCATTGGATTTTTTTTAATTTATGGATGAGTAAGGAGCAAGAAAAGTAATGCTCAAAATTCTCCAAGCCAGGCTTCAGCAATATGTGAACTGTGAACTTCCTGATGTT
>NW_011494962.1:444774-460808 GCF_000754665.1 Bison bison bison | reverse complement strand
CAGATATGCAGATGACACCACCCTTATGGCAGAAAGTGAAGAGGAATTAAAAAGTCTCTTGATGAAAGTTAAAGTGGAGAGTGAAAAAGTTGGCTTAAAGCTCAACATTCAGAAAACGAAGATCATGGCATCTGGTCCCATCAATTCATGGGAAATAGATGGGGAAACAGTTTAAACAGTGTCAGGCTTTATTTTTGGGGGCTCCAAAATCACTGCAGATGGTGAATGCAGTCATGAAATTAAAAGACATTTACTCCTTGGAAGGAAAGTTATGACCAACCTAGATAGCATATTCAAAAGCAGAGACATTACTTTGCCAACCAAGGTCCGGCTAGTCAAGGCTATGGTTTTTCCTGTGGTCATGTATGGATGTGAGAGTTGGACTGTGAAAAAGGCTGAGCGCCGAAGAATTGATGCTTTTGAACTGTGGTGTTGGAGAAGACTCTTGAGAGTCCCTTGGACTGCAAGGAGATCCAACCAGTCCATTCTGAAGGAGATCAGCCCTGGGATTTCTTTGGAAGGTATGATGCTGAAGCTGAAACTCCAGTACTTTGGCCACCTCATGTGAAGAGTTGACTCACTGGAAAAGACTTTGATGCTGGGAGGGACTGGTGGCAGGAGGAGAAGGGGACGACAGAGGATGAGATGGCTGGATGGCATCACTGACTTGATGGACGTGAGTCTGGGTGAACTCCGGGAGTTGGTGATGGACAGGGAGGCCTGCGATTCATGGGGTCACACAGAGTCGGACATGACTGAGAGACTGAACTGAGCTGAACTGAAGGAGCAAGACTGACCATTTGTTTCCCACCTCAAAACCCAGGCTCCTTTTGCAACCTACCACACCACATTTTGCTCCTGTAATACCTACAAAACCAAGTTCTGCAGAGAGAAAAAGAGCTAAAATAAAAAATTTTGCTCAAGGCTGGCCATTGTATCACAAACAGCAGCTCTGCTCCTGGGTGGGTAGTTTGTCTAAGTTAGAGTGGATGAAAACAGTATTTACTGTGTTGCTTATTGTGCCAGGGTACCTCTGAACAAGATTGATGTATATATATATGGTGACCTAGATCGCCTTGATATTTCCCTAACTTTGTGTACACTTTGTGCTTAGTCATTCAGTCATGTCTGACTCTTTTGTGATGCTATGGACTGCAGCCCGCCAGGCTCTTCTGTCCGTGTGGATTCTCCAGGCAAGAACACTGGAGTGGGTTGCCATGGCCTCCTTCAGGGATCTTCCCAACCCAGGGATATAACCCAGGTATCCTGCATTGAAAGAGGATTCTTTACTGTCTGAGCCACCAAGGAAGCCCATGGATAATGGAGTGGGTAGCCTATCCCTTCTCCAGGAGATCTTTCTGACCCAGAAATCGAACTAGGGTCTCATGCATTGCATGCAAAGTCTTCACCAGTTCAGCTACCAAGGAAGCCCCTTGTTTAAGCTCTAAACAGGTGTTAGCCTAAGTCAAGAGATACCTTCTCCAGGAGATCTTCCCCACTCACAGATTGAACCCACAATTCCTGCAGTGGCAGGTGGCACTTTATAAAGTGCCACCTGGGCAGCCCAACTCTATAGATGGATATCACCATCAGATTATTTGCAGCTGAAGATGGAGAAGCTCTATGGTGGTGGTAGTTTAGTTGCTAAGTGGGTCTTAGTTGCAGCATGCAGGGTCTTTTTTTGTGGCATGGCTATTCTCTAGTTGCAGCCTGAGGGTTTAGTTGCCCCCACAGCATGTGGGATTTTATTTCCCTGAGCAGGGACTGAACCTGCTTTCCTTCCACTGGTAGCTGAATTCTTAACCACTAAACCACCAGGGAAGTCCCAATTATATTTACCCTTCAGCAAGGGTAGTTGGATGGATAAAAATTCTGTTTCAAAGGTTACTGTGGTCATAGCAAAGCAAAAGTAGAGATTTCAGCCTCTTTTTCTTTTTCTCTTGATGGTTTAGTGCTTTAATTTGTTCAGCATTGTCTCCAGTGGTTTCTAAGGTGCCCTTTTCAGACTTACACTTTAAGTTTAAAGGATTCTGACAGCAAATAATCTTTGACCCTTAACTCATGTCACACAGAACACACTAGAGCTCCATATATGTCGCATCTTTAACTTCTAGTTCTAGTTTAAGGATGAGAGCAGTTCCTAGGTCACTGAGCTAAAAACAATGATAATGCTGACCAAGAGTCAACTGCTCTTTTAAGTTAATAGACTCCATTTTAGGTTTATGGGGGAAAAAAAAAAGGCAGTTTTAGGTTTGGGAAAATTTTAGCAGAAATGCAGAGTTCCCACAGGTAATTCTTCCTCACAGCTTTCCTTATTTTAAACACATTGTATTAGCTTGTTTTATTGGTTACAGCTGATGAACAAATTTTGCTACAATATTATGAACTGAAGTCCATAGACTACTGCTGCTGCTGCTAAGTCACTTCAGTCGAGTCCGATTCTGTGCGACCCCATAGACGGCAGCCCACCAGGCTCCCCTGTCCCTGGGATTCTCCAGGCAAGAACACTGGAGTGGGTTGCCATTTCCTTCTCCAATGCATGAAAGTGAAAAGTGAAAATGAAGTTGCTCAGTCGTGCCCAACTCTTAGCGACCCCATGGACTGCAGCCTACCAGGCTCCCCGTCCATGGAATTTTCCAGGCAAGAGTACTGGAGTGGGGTGCCATTAGGGTTTAATCTTTATGTTCTATATTCTATGGCAAGATTGGGCTTTCTTGTTGGCCCAGACAGTAAAGAATCCACCTGTGAAGCAGGAGGCTGGGGTTCAATCCTGGGTCAGGAAGATCCTCTGGAGAAGGGAATGGCTATCCACTCCAATATTCTTGCCAGGAGAATTCCTTGACAGAGAAGCCTGGTGGGCTACTGTCCATGGGGTCACAAAAAGTCAGACACGACTGAGCAACTAACACTTTCACTTTCATAATGACATGAATTTGATAGAGATAGGGTAAGGGGACAAAGTAGGTAATTAAATGGTTAATCCCACTGCACATTGTAAGTAAAAAAGTATGAGAACAGGAAACCCCTGTAAATTAATGATTGCTTAAGAAAGCAGTTTTGCTTTACTACAAAACCAAGTAGGGTTGCTTAGCAACAAAACCTTGCAAAACAGAAGCATGAGACATCTCCTAAAACAATAGAACAATGATGGCATGAGACCCACATCCCACCTAGTGAGCTCAGTAAGTTAATGACCCCCTAGGACAACCTCTCTGCACATATAAAAAAACAATAAAATGGAAAGGTGACATTCAAAGTGAAAGACCCTCATGGTCCTGAGACTTGAAATAATTTTTCCATAGTGCCATGACTGTCCTGGCTTAACCACATAGGGAGAAGAAAACTCCCCAGCCTGACGTGAAGGCAGAGCTGACTATGGAAGCTTGACATCTACTCAAGAATGAGGAAAAAAGTGGTATTTTTCCTTTGATTATTAATATAAAACTATAGCCCACTAAGTTCTCAGGCACAGCACCATCTCATCCACCCACTTGTTAGCCTCACAAACTTCCTATTCTAATAAATCACTTCTTATCTATCACGTTGCCTCTCACTGGATTCTTTCTGTGCTGAGACATAAAGAACTAGAGCTCTTGAGAATCCCCCAAAACACCACCTAATAGTTTTAAATCCATCATTATAGAATCACAGAGTATAGTTTCATTGTCTTAAAAATCCCCTGGCCTCCCCCATTCATCCCTCCCAATCTTTCCACCTTGGCCCTTCAGACATGTCTTTTCAACATCTCCATAGTTTTGCCTTTATCTAAATGTCAAATTGTTGCAATTTTACAGTATGCAGCTTTATTAGATTGCCTTCTTTCACTTAATAACCTGCATAAAAGGTTCTTTTTATGTCTTTTCTTCACCTGAGAACTTTTCTTAAAGTCCCCTGAACGTTATACCATTGTTTGGCGAGTCTACAGTGTGTTTAGCCATTTATATATTAACAGGCATCTTGGTTGCCTCCAAGTTTTGGCAATCAAAAATACAGCTGCTATAGACACACCTGTGTAAGTTTGCATAAACATCAGTTTTCAACTCGTTTCTGTAACTGCCAAGAAGTGAGACTGTTGGATCATCTGGAAAGTATATTAATTTCATAAGAAACTGACAAACTGTTTTCTAAAGAGTCATCTGCTTTTTATTGTCACCACTTGGTGAAACTTCTAAATCATTTCAAGGATCAAAATAATTCACCAGGAAAGAAATTTTTGTTCATCAAAGACTGATTTCTGCTGTTACTGTCTTGTTTTAAGACTCTGTTTGTAAACTCTGTTCCAACTGGACCAATCTCACTATAGCTGATCCTCAGGGTTGAAATCTTATCACCTCACAAAAGTCCAAAAAACGGGTGATGTAGACAGGTGATTATATATTTGCTGCTGCTGTTGTTTAGTCACTAAGTCCTATCCAACTCTTTTGCAACCCCATGGACTGTGGCCCACCAGGCTCCTCTGTCCATGGGATTTCCCCAGCAAGAATACTGGACTGGACTACCATTTTCTTCACCAAAGAATCTTCCTGGACTGGGGATTGAACTTGTCTCTCTTGCATTGTCAGGCAGGTTCTTCATCACAGAGCCACCAGGGAAGCCTGATGATGTATTTAAGATCTTTCAAAAATAAAAATGGAGTAACTATGGTTCACACATACAAAATGGAGCCAGATGGCCTTAGGTGGAGGTAGTTTCAGATGCATTCTTGCATCTGAGAACTTGCAGATGCATCACTGAGAACTTAAACTTTCTGAATTATATCAAACTCAAGACCATCACCAGACATTTTCAAAACAGTATCTGCAAGCACTGCCAGGTACAAACATAGTTTCAAAGCACCTCCCTCCTACACCTGCAAATGTGTAACCATCCTGAACCCCAAAACAACTCCTGTTTAAACAAGCATTCTTATTTCTTCCCAACTCTAGTCCTAATTCCTGACAATTTATATAACCTTGTAGTTTTTGGCCTTTATAACCTTTCCTCATTTTGTAGCCTCAGAACGTAATAGCCTGGGGTTTTGATCTGTGTATGATCTCCTGAGAACAGTGGTGCGAACAAGCCACAAATCAACACCTTTTAGAGTAGGTTTGTGTGTGGGTGGCTACACACAGCAGGGTTTCTGTCCTCAGGGGTCTTGGTTACCACAGGTTGAACCTCAGAGAGACAGAGCCTTGTCCCCATCTCTGCTAGGCCAGGGAGACTCGCAGGCTGTGGAGATTTATGCAGACGTTCTCCTGCTCTGCTAGGAAGGGACCCAGCGTGGCAGACAGCCTGAGCAGAGGGCTGTCCTCTTAGATCCACTGTTAGTCCACCAGGTCCCCATCAGGCGTTTGGCAGGTTGGAAAGGAGCCAAAGACCCTTCAACCGCAGGCATCCTGTTTACAAGTGTTCTGACTTCCTTTTCTGCCTCAACATCCTGAGAAATGAAACACGGGAAGTGGGGCGTAACATCTAGGGCGGAGCGCAGAAGATGGAGGATGGGGAGGGAGGGTTATATAGTACCATCTGGGGTACCATCCGGTCCATGGGCTTATTTTCCAGACCCTGCATCCGGTGTTTTCCTTAGAACTTGGCAGATGGTTGGGACCTGGATGTGGGAGACGGCTGCAAATGGAGAGGGATGTGGTCGCCCCACAGAGAAGCTGAAGCTGCCGGGAGAGGGCAGTGGTAGCAGCCCTGAGACGCCGCATCCCCCTGTTTGGCCACCTCTGCTGCTGCTGCTGCTGCTGCTGCTGCTAAATCGCTTCAGTTGTGTTAGACTCTGTGCGACCCCATAGACGGAAGCCCACCAGGCTCCTCCATCCGTGGGATTCTCCAGGCGAGAATACTGGAGTGGGTTACCATTTCCTTCTCCAATGCATGCACGCCTGCTAAGTCGCTTCAGTCGTGTCTGACTCTGTGTGAGCTATGGACAGCAGCCCACCAGGCTCCTCTGTCCACAGGAGTCTCCAGACAAGAAAATGGAGTGGGTTGCCATTTCCTTCTCCATTGGCCACCTCTGGTCCAGAGCAAATTCATAGTGAAAGAAGAACCGCTACCACCCAGAGGAGAAGAGAATGAAGAAACTGCCTTCTTGGTCTCAAACAGGTTGCAAACTCTCCAGGCCTGTTCCAATAAGGGGTGAACATCTGGCCTGGTTGGGTGATTTGAAAAAATTTGACTTGATTTCTCCCCAGATGACAGTGCGCCTAAGCCGCCCTCTTCATAGGAGTTTGCAGAACTTTAGTGGGTGACGAGGAGATTCCTTAGGGTAAGCTCGGTGGTCTAGGGATTAAGGGTTTTGAAAGGCTGAGAGAGGGTGGAGGCGTTCTTAGTGACCTGGTCCAGGGTCTTTCCCCTTTTTATTTCTCTGTCTGCCTCACTCCCAGGATTGTGTCATTATTGAAAAGTTGAGATCCCTTTGGAACTGCCTGAACTCCGCTCATTTCCAGAAACACAAAGGTCCCAGGTTCTTGGGGAGACTTGTCTTTCAGCTTTGTCTGAAGAGCCTAAAACTCCCTCTGGCAGAATAAGAGTGTGTTTAAAAAAAAAAAAAAAGGTTCCCTTCCTGGTGTCATGCAGGTTGAGTGTGTCACCTTTTTCATAATGTATTGCTTTTATTAACTGAAATTTCAGAAACAAAGACCTGATTGAGAAGAGGCGTTTTTTGGCTGGATTGTTAGAGCCCCAGCTTGGAGATACAGATGATACAGATGTAGCTCTGAGTTGTGACTGACAGACTTAAAAAAAAAAGGAGGAAGTTTATTTATTTTTTTAAATGCAAAAAGCCATGGGTTCATTACAGAGCTTGTTTCTCAAGCATTAAAACTTCAGTTGATGAGAAGTGAAGTGTGTTAAGGATTGGTTGCACGAACACAGGAAAGGGAGGGAGGGAGATCTTGAGGGTGACTATAAGATTTCTCAGGGTACCTTGAGGTCACAGGAATTGGCAGATGTTGCTCTGTCCTTTTGTGTGGTACAATACCAAGATACAAAGAAGTTCTAGTTCTTAAATTCTGAAATCAGACCCTCGCCTTCCAACTCCATTTTTGTATGCTGAACACTTCATTATAATGATTATTATAATTACTCTATTACTCTAATTATAATGATCACTCTATTATAATTTCAATTTGTCATTGCTCTTAGCTCTGTCAGGTTTTCAGTGGTACTATAAACCGTAATCTTTTAAAATGTCCCTGTCTTGACTAGACACCAGAGAGGACACTAACCTTGCCTCAGCCATTCTGGAAAATCCATCCAGACCTCTCCCACACAAGACCCAGGTACCTGCTTCATCCTCTTCATCAGAATTTGCAGAGCTTTTGTTTCTCAGCACCTACCATAGTAGTAAACAATCTGCAGATATTTGGTGACTGGATAAGAAGTGATTAGTAATGCAAAAAATATGGAAAAAATGAGGCTGCCACTCTTACTAGATACATTACACAGCTGCTACAATAGATAACCTCCTGAATTTCATTGATAGCGCAGTGTATGTTTACTTATCACTCATGTAGCTGTGAAATATAGGAGGTTCTAGTTAGAATGCAGCTTTCTTCCACGTGGAAATTCAGGGACATAAGTTTCTTTTATCTTGAGGCTGTGCTACCTCTCAGGTCTCCTTGTTGTTATTGTCTTTTCATGAACAGAGAAAGGTAAAGGTTTTTGTGAAGATATGTCTGAACTTAGGTGGCCTCAACCTGCAGGGACTTGAAACAGGACTTTGGTTTCTGGCCAGAGATTGAAGTCAGGCCAAGTGCTGAGTCCTGGCCATTAGGATTCATTTCCAGAAAATGAATTTCCACAGAGAAACCAAAACTAGTGAAACAAGTGAGACATTTATTAGGAGGGAAAAGAGTACATGTGCGTAGGCACACACTGGCAAGCCCAGAGCGTCGGGTCCTTGTGGTAGTCGAATCACTTTTATGCGATTTTCTTCTGGGTTTCCTTTGGCCAAACGTCTTGCTTTGGCTGGTTCTGAGTCCATATTTGGTGATTATCAGTGTCCTCCCAGGTGTGTGCCCACATTTCCTAGCCAAGATGGCTTCTAGTGAAGAGGCCTGTGGACAGGTTGACATTATTCCCTTTATGATCTACAAAGAGTCTTGCTGCAGGTGTGTTCTTGGAAAGGTCCTCTGGACCTTGAGAATGAGAAAAGTACTATCTCATTTCTGGGCAGGGCTTAGCTCCTCCTCCTCTTTATCTTGGGGTATCTATCCACAGGGGACAAAGTCCAGCTGTACAGCCCCGAGTCCATTTAGCTCCTGCCTCATGTACATTTCCAACAGCACAAGAGATGACTCTAAACATGGCCACCTGATGTGAAGAGTCGAGTCATTGGAAAAGACCTTGATGCTGGGAAAGACTGAAGGCAGGAGGAGAAGGGGATGACAGAGGATGAGATGGTTGGATGACATCACTGACTCAGTAGACATGAGTTTGAGCAAGCTCCAGGAGATGGTGAAGGACAGGGAACCCTGGTGTGTTGCAGTCCATGGGGTCATAAAGAGTTGGACATGACTGAGTGACTGAACAACAAAAACATGTACATTTTTGGAAGATCTGCACCCAGTGACATAGTGACATGATGCCATTCAGTTGCTAAGTCACATCCAACTCTTTGTAACCTCGAGGACTGTAGCATACCAGGATCCTCTGTTCTCCATTATCTTCCAGAGTTGGAAGTTCACTTTCACTTTCATCAAGAGCCTCTTTCGCAATGAGAGGCGGAGTCTGAACTTGGAGGGTGCTAACTCCATCCAGTTCAGGTAGAGTCTGAACTGGAAGGAAATGTTAACAGAATTTCCTTTCAATTCACATTTCCTGCTTTGCAACTACTGAGAAAAGGTACCACCAAACGCTTTTTTGAAACATGACAATGACAGAGGTGTCTTTAAAAATCTTAGAGACAGACTCTACCTATAGAGTGAACATGGAGCAGTGGAGATCTGGTAAGGTAAAATTGATAAACTTTGACATAACAAAATGGTAGTTGTGGAAGGGAGTTCTTATACTACTGACCACTGACAACAGAGGAGAAATTGTGCTTCAGAAGTATCAGTACTTCACAGTTAACTTTCATAGAAGGAGAGATATTTTGAGGGACTAGAGGTGGGTGAGAGGGAAGGTGTGTAATTGTTATATTAGTTATTCTGCTACTAGTATGTTACTTAAATATTACTGCACAGTGAATTATGTTATAGGAGGTTAAGAGAAAAATGGTCTTTGGGTTTTGTTTTTAATTAGTCTTTGTATTTTCTCCAGGTTGCTGGCCACTTGCATCCTGGAAACTCACATTATGATGTTAAGTAATAGATTACTGTATTTCAGAGGTGATGGCAAACAGACACTAATAATTTTGTAATACATATACTAATAAAAGTTGCCCATACCTACTGTATAGCACAGGGTACTCTGCTCAATATTATGTAACAAACTAAATTGGAAAAGAATTTGAATAAGGTAAAATAAAATAAGATAAAATAAAATTTTAAGTAAATACAAAAGTATGTTTTCTTTCCATTGGGCACAAATTTCCCTGCAAAGTTTCCTTTTTGAATTAAGGGTAAATATGATTTTCAGTAATATCATTAAGTGTTTCAGCTGAAATCTATTGAGGCTCATTTATGTGTCCAAATAATTTTCTTTGTCTTTCCCTCTATTTCCCTCTTTATGTCCCTTTCTCTTTCTCATGGAGTCTAGTGTACTTCTGTTATTTATATATAGTTATTTATGTATATATAGTATATATAGTGTACTTCTGTTATTATATCTCTCTCTTATTTTCATTCTCTGATCCTTTGATCATAGTGGATCTTAAATGGCTAAGCTTTATATCATCCTTTTCAGAGTACATTACCAAAGTAGTTTATATAATATCTTACCAGATATTGTCAGTAGTGATATAAAAATATGAACATCTTTTAAATATAATCATTTTAGTTAAACAGTTTTGATTTAATGAGAGCATCAGAGTATTAATGTAACATAGTGATTGATTATTAAAAGTATTTGTTGAAATATAGTACCTATCTGGTTAATGTTATTATCAATATCACTGCATTAAAAAAAAAAAAAATTGTAACCTCCTGTCATTCTCCCCTGATGTTAGCCAAGAATTAATTTCTTACTGTTCTCTAAAGAGATTTTTATTTAATAAAGCCATGAATAATTATTGACAAAATAAAAAGGTTAACTGCAAAAACTAGGACTATTGGTGAAACTGTTTGGTGTCATTAGAGGGGCTCCAAAGAGCTCCGGTACCACAGTTCTTTATCTTTGATCCCAGAAAGAATTCAGTGAGAGGCAAAGTGATCCATAAGTGAACGTGAAAGTCACAGTCGTGTCTGACTCTTTGCGACCCCGTGGACAGTAGTCTGCCAGGCTCCTCTGTCCATGGAATTCTCCAGACCAGAATACTGGAGTAGGCAGCCATTTCCTTCTCCAGGGTATCTTCCCAACCCAGGGATCAAACCCAGATTTTCCATACTGCAGGCAGATTCTTTACCATCTGAGTCACTAGGGAAGCCCTGGTGATAGATAAGAAGTGACTTATTAGAATAGAACACTTGTGAGGCTTTCAAGTGGGTGGGCAGTGTCCTCCTGCACTGCAGAACTTACTGGGCTACAGCTTTATAATCAAAGGAAAAGTAGGTGGGGGAGAAGACCTCTGTCTTTGCTGAGTACATGTCATGCTTCTATCATCAGCTAATCCAGGTTGATCAAGAGTTTCCTTTGCCTAGATGGTCAAGCTAAGTCCACAAATTGTTTTTTGTTTTGTTTTTTTTAATGTGTGCAGAGAGCATATCACAAGAATCGTTAACTTACTGAGCTCACTGCACAGGATTAGGGTCTCACTGTGCCACTGTTTTATTGTTTTGGGATGTGTCTCATGCTTCTATCACATGATTCTGTTCTAGACAAGTCTGCTTGGTTTTGTGGTTAAGCAAATCTGCTTTCTTGAATAATCATTAAATTACAGTGGTTTCCCATATATTGCTTTTTGCTTTTCTTTTGTAACTGAAAAACAGATGTGGAGGTTCAGGGCAGGACTAAATCCATCTATCAGCAATCCTTTAGCATTTTTATTTTATAGCAAGTTTAATGAGAAAAAGAACGTAGTTCATACATGTTTGTACTTTAGTCCAAGAAAAAGAATTCCTTTTACTGAACATCTAATTTCTGCTAAAATATGCATTTTCTTCTTTTTCTTTCCTTATCACCTCTCACTGCATTTTATTTTTTATCTGGGACAACAGGATATTGAAGTTATTGAGACACAGGGTTCATGTTTAATGAAAAAGAAAGTTCTTAAGGAACATTAATATTTTTCTAGTTAAGCCAAGTGCTTATGTAGCTGAAGCTATTTGACCAATGCAAATGTGAAATCTTTTTTTTTTTTAATTTAAACTTTCTGAAAACTAACTAAGTTTTCTAGTATCTGAAATTAAAGTTAAAACCAGTAGACCTGTAATATGATTCACTTCTCTGTTTTTCTGTGACATAATTTCTAATACCACTTTTTCAAACTAGAAATTTGAAGGTTATTGTGTTCAGAGTGTAATATAAAAGCCATATGAATTTAGAGAGAGACAGGAAGAGGACACACCACAGGAGAGTGTAAAGGAGGAAGACATTTTCCTCTGCTCTTCTGATTTAAGAATTAAGTTGACATGAGACAGATAACAATTAAAAATCAAACAAAAGCTTACAGACTGAAAACATACATGCAACTTAGTGTTGAGAGTTAACTTTTATTTGATGGGAATTTTTAGGGCTTCAAGCCTGAAAGACAATGTCTCATGTAACCCCATAAAAACTGCTATGAGGAGAGGGGGGAGGAGTCAGGTTATGTAGAAGTTTGGAACAACGGATAGGTAATCTGAACATCCAAAGATTATTGTGATTTAAAGAAAACCAGATATCCCAAGCTAAGGAATGTAGTGATTTCTTTGTACTAGAAGATGCAAGAGTCTGGGCTCACTGAAATCATTCCCTTGATATGCACCTCAGCTGTCTGGGGCTGGTCTCCTGCACTTGTCCTTAGTGCTTACAGCAGGGAGTGACTGCACTTAATGACTGCCAGGTAGGAACCATCATTCTCCTTCCTAAGCACACTCCAGGCTCAGAATTTCACATTTGGAGGGTCAAAACTGCTGATGGCTGTGACATCCTTGTTTATTGATATGGCAAGAAATTCCACATCTCAAGTTGAATCATATGTATACATGAGACAGACCCAGGAAAACTGAGTAACTCACCAAAATGGCCAACAGCTTCACCTTAAATAGCATCTTCAGCTAAAGACAAAAGATGTTGGGGGTAGTGGTTTGGGACTTCAGAGAAAAGGAAATAGAAATGGAAAAGCAAAAGTTTGATGAATAAATGTTTGCAGGGCTGTGCAGAGACAAAGATCTTTAGGGCCACGATGGACTCTGATCTCTAGGCCCTGCCCAGTCTCCCCCACCACACTCAGGCCCATATTCTTTGCAGGTATTTCTGGTGATAACTCTCTTTTAAACAGCCCCTCTATCTAATTTTTTTTAGACAGATAGGGAGAAGATCAAAGATTCTTCCTGGATTTTGGGTGCTTTGCTGATTTCCAGGTTGAAATAATCTACATGCTGAAGAGACATTTTTGGGGTGGCAAATTTTATTTCCACACAAAAAAACAGAACAGAAGTAAGTAAGCAAGAAAGAGAAATGAAACATGGAACAATGGAGGGTGTTAGGAGAAAGATATAGAGAAATAAAGAAGAAGAAAAAGGGAGGACTTTTAGAATACCGTACTTAGTCACTCAGTCACGTCTGCCTCTTTGTGACCCCATGGACTGTAGCCCACCAGGCTCCTCTGTCCATGGGGATTCTCCAGGTAAGAATACCACGACCTCCTCCAGGGGATCTTCCCAACCCAGGGATCAAACCCAGGTCTCCTACATTGCAGGCAAATTCTTTACCAGCTGAGCTACCAGAGAAGCCCCTTTTAAAATATAAGTAAGAGGCAAATAGGAGATTCATTGGAGAGAGGTAAGGGGAGATTCACATCTTACTCTTCTAACAATGAAAAAAATTGTGGAAATGGAGAAAGCAATGGCACCCCACTCCAGTACTCTTGCCTGGAAAATCCCATGGATGGAGGAGCCTGGTGGGCTACAGTCCATGGGGTTGCTAAGAGTCAGACACGACTGAGCGCCTT
This sequence comes from Bison bison bison, assembly GCF_000754665.1. Classification (NCBI taxonomy): domain Eukaryota; kingdom Metazoa; phylum Chordata; class Mammalia; order Artiodactyla; family Bovidae; genus Bison; species Bison bison. Next base: position 447,631 of record NW_011494962.1, on the reverse strand, counting down.
CACTTTCACTCTTCGCTGTCATGCATTGGAGAATTCACTTTCACTCTTTGCTGTCATGCATTGGAGAAGGAAATGGCAACCCACTCCAGTGTTCTTTCCTTGAGAATCCCAGGGACAGGGAAGCCTGGTTGGGCTGCTGTCTACAGGGTCGCACAGAGTCAGACACGACTGAAGCGACTTAGCGGCAGCACCAGCAAACTTAAAAAAGTATTCACAACCTAAAAGTTGAGAGTATTACCGAGCCCAGGTTCACTCTGCTCACCCCTGACAATAGGCTAATGAATCTGAGAGACAAGGTGTTAAGGCAAGGAATATGACTTTATTCAAAGAGCTGGATGACCATGAAGTTGGCTGACTAACATCTTGAAATAACCATCATGTTGGGGTCTGGATGCCAGGTTATTTTATGGATCAGAGGTGGGGGGAGATGAGGAATCAAAGTAAAAAAAAAAATAATTGATTTTTGTCGGTATCTCTTAGAATAGCAGGCCTCACGCAGAGGGATGTGTTAGTTTCACTTCTTTACGTCAATCTTGGGTGGTGTGACATGAAATATTTGCTCTGATATCAATAAACAAAGATGAAACAGCTCTTTGCAGTTCTGGCCGCCAAATATGAATTTCTCAGCCAGGCTGGTAATCAACAGAGGAGGGGTGCAATTTCCCACACAAAGAACAAGAATGTCATAGTCCTTCACAGATGAGAGACATCAGGCTCTCTCCCTGTGAGCCAAACAAAGGCACCCCAGCCCAAGAGGCAGGCAGAAGTGGGGCAGGCAGGGCTCCCTGAGGCAGGCCAGTGTGTATGCCTGTAATAACAAAAGCAGTGAAATGAGAGTTAAAGTCGAAGAAACAGATCCTGTATGGAGTCAAAATTAACCCTTCCTGGTTACGAGAGTTATGTTTTATTCAGTGGGAACTTTTAGAACTTAAGCCAGGGAGAGAGCATCTCAAATAACCCTGAAAGAACTGCTCCAAGGAGGCAAGAGAGGAGCCAGGTGGTATAGAAACGTTGCAACAAACAGCATGTAGCCTTTGAGTATCAAAAGATGTTTTTGTAAAAAACCAGATATTCCAGGTTAAGGAATTTAGCACTTTTCTATGTATGGGAAGATGCAAAAGTCTGGTCTCACTGAAATCATTCCTTTGATATGCACCTCAACTATCTGGGGCCAGTATCCCGTGTTTTCATATCCTGAGTTCCCTCAGGGCTCATCAGCTCACTATTCTGTGATGACTATGATTGCTGATTACTCTGGCATCCTTTGCTTACTGTTATGGCCGGAAATCTTCCATTTCTCGGAAGTCATAACATACGGAATTTCAAGACAATTTTGCTTTAATGCAGAACCAAAAGCATGAAGATGGAAAGTTTCATATGGAGCCAAAATCCAAATGCCATTGTATAGCATTTAAAGAAGTCATTCCTATATTCCCCCCGCCCCTACCTAGCATTTAAACTGAGGCTCCTGAACATTCTAGGAGATATAGGTGCAATGAGTGAAATGTGGCAGTTAAAAGAAAGTTAGCAGGAACTTCTTAAAAGTATAATTAACATTCAGTAAAATTCACCTTTTGGTGTACATTTCTATGAGTTTTGACAAATACATATAATCATGTGGCCACCACACAATAAGAGTACCCCCCACACCCCCTAACACACACACACATGCTCTCTGTATATATTTCTTTCCTCTCTCCTCATCATTTGGCAACCAATGATTTGTTTTCTGTTTTGATACTCTTGCATTATAAGAATGCCTACAGAGTCAGGCTTTTCTCACCAGCATAATGCATTTGAAATTCATTTATATTATACTGTATATCAATAGTGTAGACTTAATAAAGAGAGACATTATTCACAAGGACTATCACCATAGGAAACACTCTGTGAAAAAATTCTCATTTTAAAGTAAGGCAAGGAGGGGAACAGAACACTGTTTGGAAGGGAGAGTGAGGTGGAAGAGCAGGTGGCATTTCCAAAGTCACACTTCTCCCTTGTGTTCTAGGAACATGAGGTAGTGATCACACATGATTTGGGAAGCATCTCACTGCTTTCTTTAGTGCCTTTTTACATTTTCAAGCAATCCAGAGTTTTCGGGGTCTTTGGGGAAGAGAAAGTCTCAGTAAAATTTACTGAGTCAAAGCAAAATAATAAATGAGCAATTGTAAGCATGGGGTGAAGCTTTTCTTTTTCTTAGTACAAAGTGGTCTTTATTTACCTTTTTCCCAGCTGAAGGATATTGAATTGTTGCCAGTTTTTGGTGACAATAAATAAAGTTATCATAAATGTTCAAGTATAGGTTTTTATGTAAATGGAAATTTCCATTCCTCTTGCATAGATACCTAGGGATGGCATTGCTAGGGCATGTGATGAGGTTATGTTTGCCACACCTCACTGCTAACCTGTTTTCCAAAGTGGCTGTACTGTTGCATTTTCAACAGTTTATGAGAATTCCATTTGTATCATTTCTTCACCATCATTCAGTTTTGTTATTTTTTTGCCACTCTGATACACATCTTGTGGCAGCTCACTGGATTTCATGTTTCCCTAGTGACTGGTTGGAGCTTTCCAGGTGGCTCAGTGGTATAAAGAATTCCCCTGCCAAGCAGGAGACATAGGTTTGATCCCTGGGTTAGGAAGATGCCCTGGAGAAGGAAATGGCAAACCATTCCAGAATTCTTGCTTGGGAAATCCCGTGGACATAGGCGCCAAATCCTACAGACAGAGGAGCCTGGCAGGCTACAGTCCATGGGGTCGCAAAACAGTCAGACAAGGTTTAGAAACTAAACAACAACAATGACTGGCTATGTTGGTTTCTTGATCCATGGGAGCCAGCAGGAGTGATAGGAGCTGC
>NW_011494962.1:444479-444674 GCF_000754665.1 Bison bison bison | reverse complement strand
GTAGACCTGGAATCTGTAGTGAAGTCAAGCACCGTTTTACTCTCCTTTTCCCACAGGGAGAAGGTCTCTGTCTGTGCTGGACTGCAGAGTCCTGAGGGAAGGGTTTGGGGGGCCTGATTCCCAGGAGTTCACCAGGAGGCAAGTGTCACAGGAGCCCCACCTGGAGCTGCTGGAATTGGCAGGGGCAGCGGGGGG
>NW_011494962.1:438454-444379 GCF_000754665.1 Bison bison bison | reverse complement strand
GGGAGACAGGAGCTTGGCTCCTAGGAGCCCACAGGAAACCCGGGGTGGAAGCTGTCTGTGACTGCATTATGTGCCAGAATTGCTGGAGTGCAAGGAGCTGGGATGAGGCAGGGAGTGGGTGTGCCTGGAATACTTGTCTCTTGGGAAGGTATTTTCATGTGCAGATAATTTTCAAATTATTTCTAGTGGGAGGTGAGTGGATACCATGTCTAGAAACACTTTCACTACTTCCTAATCTCTATATGTCTTTTATTTACTTTTCTTGCCTTATTGGCACTGATAGAACCTCTAGGAAAATGTTAAATTGGATTGGTGATAACAGGCATCCTTGCCTTGTTCCTGACCTTTAGAGGAAGGCATTCACTTTTTCACCATTAAGTATCATGTTAGCTATACTATTTCTATGAAAAGTGAAAGTTCAGTTCATAATTTGCTGGGCTTTGTTATTTGGGATGACTCATGTTTCTCCACATTTTATGTCTATGCCTGCATGCATGCATGCATGCATGCTAAGTTGCTTCAGTCATGTTCGACTCTGGGCGACCTTACGGACAGCAGCCCACCAGGCTCCTCTCTCCACTGGATTCTCTAGGCAAGAATACTAGAGTGGGTTGCCATTTCCTTCTCCTTTTATGTCTATATCGATGGTCTTATCCTTGCTCTTCTCTTGTTCTGTTAATGTGATGAATTATATTGATTAGTTTTCTAATGTTCCTCTTAGAACTTCTAACCAAATTTGTTATTTGAGGAGGTAAATCTGGATTGTTTGCATGTTTCGTTTTCATTCTGATTTCTAGTCTGTCTGTCTCTTACTCTCTTATTAGCTCTTCTTACAATAACTGGAAGACTCTCCAGGTGAAAAATGCTGTTTCTCTTATCTCTGGGTCGTTTTTAGGCCATGGCCATCTCTCCTGGACTTGGACCTTTTGTGAGAGATTTTGGCAATAGGGGAGGTGAGGTACAGTGGATTTTACATGTTGATTCTGTGATAAATTTAAGTTTTTCTTTTAATGCTTCCATAAAATTGAGATTGTGACATTTCTATTTATAGATAAAGATCTCCGAAAGAAATGCCTAGCAATTATATCTCCTGTTACACCTGCCAAGTTTTGCTGCTGCATCCTGATTATTTTTATACTTGTAGCTCTAAATTTGGTGACACTTTCCACTCTTCTGGCAGGTGAGTTCCCTGTTCTCCAAACTGTACCATGTTCTTTGCACATTCACATTGTCAATAAGTATTTATTGAGCTCCATTATGTGCCAGGGTGTGTGATATGTTTGAGGTATATCAGTGAACAAAACATAAAAAATTCCCAGGGAACTCCTATTCTAGCAGGAAGATGCAGATATTCTAATATAAGCTAACAGATTGACATGAATATACGTGTCCAGGGTAAGCCTCCTTGACAAGATGACTTTTCAGCAAACTTGAAGGAGATGAAAGAGCCATGTGGCTATGTGGAGAAAGCACTCCAGACGGCAGGAACAAGTAGAATGAAAGGAAGAATCTCCTGGTAGGTTTGGGGAACAGCATGGAGGCTTCTAGAGCTGAAGCAAGGCGGGAATGAGGAAGAGTAATGGGCTGGGGGTCAGGGAGGTCACAGCCTAATGAGGCAGGTAAAGACTTGAGCTTTTAATCTGAGTGCAGTAGGGGGTATCAAGAAAAGGGAAATTGTAGGAGAGGAATGCCATGATCTAAATTTCATTAGAATAAAACCATTTTGATTGTTGGAAGAAAAGTTAGACTTTGGGAACACCTACTAGAGTAACCTTACAGAAATCCACACCAGAGGGGACCGTGGCTTGGCCCTGGTGATAACAGTGGAGGTGCGACCTGGTGGCACAATCTGTCTCGAAAGTTGAACCAACAGTATTTCCTATCAGGTTGGATAAGGGAGGAAAAAGTGAGGTTATGAAGGAAAAACACTTATTCTTCCCATAGCCTATACTCTGATATCTTGCTGGTTTCAGAGCATCTAACAAGGGCCCAAATATTTTTATACATATTTAACAGAAATACATATAAAGGAGCATTTCCAGAGACACTGGAAATACTACATCATATTGTGGTACTAAAATCAATAGTTGAACTATGCCATGTTTTGTCTACTAGAAGGTTTTATACCCCTAAGAGATGTAGCATAGTAAAATCTAGGAAAGGTAAGGAGTTTGCCTTTCTTTTGTCAAGAGTAAGAAGGACTGATATTAAGGAAGATGTGGGGAAAAGGAAATCTGTATGATGCTAAGAAAGCGTACTACAGGAATTAAATGCCACAGAAATTGATTTCCTTAAAACCACTACTCTCCATGGACCCCTGAGAAGAGAGATGCACAGATTCTGTGCTTGAAGATCAGTGGATGATGGCTTTTGTGCCTGAGATAAGACTGTTAGTGATGACTCTGGGAGGCAACAATCAAATGTACAATATGTACTTTAAGACTGACCTCAGGGGAAAAAGTCACCATATAAAAAAAAAATATATATATATATATTATATATATATATTCATATGTTAGTTTTTCACAGAACATCTTTCCAAGGCAAATTCTCAATCTAATAAAATCATTTATTAGATTACTACACTAAGCTAGTGGTAGCAACTACCACTAGCTTGCACTCAGCAAGCGACCACAGATCTCAATGTTGCATTTTCCAAGAAACCAAAAAAAGAAAAGAGATCTCAGAGAAGTCTGCTCTTTTGGCAAGCAGCAAAGTACAATCACTTTTCCACACACTAACTAGCAGTTGGTATTTTATAAATGGTTAAAGCTGGTAGCATTTAACGAGGCATTAGAGATATTAGTTGGAAGTTCATTCAGTTCAGTTCAATTCAGTCACTCAATCGTGTCCGACTCTTTGCGACCCCATGAATCACAGCACGGCAGGCCTCCCTGTCCATCACCAGCTCCAGGAGTTCACTCAGACTCACGTCCATCGAGTCAGTGATGCCATCCAGCCATCTCATCCTCTGTCGTCCCCTTCGCCTCCTGCCCCCAATCCCTCCCAGCATCAGAGTCTTTTCCCATGAGTCAACTCTTCGCATGAGGTGGCCAAACTACTGGAGTTTCAGCTTCAGCATCATTCCTTCCAAAGAACACCCAGGACTGATCTCCTTTAGGAAGGACTGGCTGGATCTCCTTGCAGTCCAAGGGACTCTCAAGAGTCTTCTCCAACACTGCAGTTCAAAAGCATCAATTCTTGGGGCTCAGCTTTCTTCACAGTCCAACTCTCACATCCATACATGACCACTGGAAAAACCATAGCCTTGACTAGATGGACCTTTGTTGGCAAAGTAATATTCATTACAGCTCAGCAATTCTGCATATAACCCAGAGTTGGGTGGCCTCCATAAAGAGTGTTTAGTACATAGACAAGGATCTGAGAATATGACTCTGGAAGCAAAATAATATGAAATTGTGTAATGGATGGTGCCAAAATACATATAAAGTAAAACTGTGCATTCTGATAAACAAACGCATTGGGCATGGAAGACGTTTCTAACAATCAGTCTGCCTATGGAAAGTAGGTCCTGTTCAGATTTTAAGAAAAACAAAATGCTGTTGCACAGCCATAAAAGTACAAGAGTCTAGTTTATATTTGGCCATGTTTTTCTTCAAACTTCTCATTTTGGAATTTAGTTTTGCTCTACTTACATATATGAACACATGTGTGTATATATGTACATACATACATATGTTATGTATATAAAAAAAGACCAACCTCAGGATGGTAGGTGGAGTAATAGGTAAAAGGGATGAGAAAATTTATTTGTTATGCTTCACTGTGTCTGTCCAACTTTTACTGAGAAGCAGGGAGCTGGTTGCACAAATCTATATGTAATGAATGGTGCCAACACACAGATAAAGAAAAACTATTCTTTGGGAAAAACAGAGTTTGGGCTTGGAAGACATTTCTAAGAATCTGTCTACCTATAAAAAGTAGCCCCTGTTCAGATTTTAAGAAAAACAAAATGCTATTAGCCAAGGCCATAAAAGTACAAGAGTCTAGCTGTTCTTTGGCATGCTTTTCTTCAAACCCCTCATTTTGGAATTTAGTTATACTGTACCTACATATACATGTACACACGTGTATCTATGTATATATACATATGGAAAAAAAGACTGACCTCAGGATGGTAAGTGGAAAATAGATTAAATGGATGAGAAAATTTATTTGTTATGCTTCACTGTGTCTTGCCAACTTTTAGTGAGAAGCAGAGAGACAGACTTACTCATTCTGTATGTCAGCTGCCCAAAAGGATGGATTGGATTTGGGAGTAAGTGTTTTTATTTTTCTGAAGACTCAAAGAATTGGACATTCAGTCAGACATCCTGTATTTCAGTGGGAGCTGTTCTTGCTCAGTTTGAAACTGAGGAGGAGCTGGTAAGGAATATTTTTGGATCATGTTCTTTGTTAAATACTTAGCCCCTGAGAAGGATATAGGCTGCACAGGGTGACAGCTGAAAGAAGAGGAAGGCTCCCATTCCATGCAGACTTGGGGGCCTAGAGTGCATATTAGTGCCTGATATTTCTTGGGTATGTTCTCTGCCTGGAACTCTGTGAGACGATTTGGACACATTCTGTCATGTAATCCTCATAGTTAATCTTCAAATTAGATATATTGTTCCCATTGTAAAAAAGAAGTATGGTAATCCTGTAATTTATCATCCAAGTTGGGACATTTTGGGGAGTGAAAGGGACGATATTATGTTGGAACCACAGGCATAACCTGGGACTTTCCCAGTCAAGTTGAGATGTGTGATCACTTTAATGTAATTTAGGATCAGAGACATTTGTGTGACTTAAGCTGAGAACTGGGGACTAGTCTTCTCCCTTCAATGTCTAAGCTTCTCAATCTTACCAGGCTGTCATCCAAGGAGAGAAAGCTGGGGGGAAGAGGACTCAAGGGTAAAATGAAGGAGACATGTGTTTTTGCTTTCTGTGTTTTATAATAGAACTTTCTGAGAAGATACAAAGGCATTTTTGACCATTGGATTGGCCTCAGCAGAGAATCATCACATCATGCTTGGAAGTGGACAGACAACTCTAAATATAACGGCTCGTAAGTTTTTAGACTGCCTTCTATTCTATGTGCATATGGGTGTGAGTTGTATTTATGGGAAAATAAATTTAATATCATGGAAAGTTTGCTGCACTATGAGGTATAAAATAGAAATCCTTTGTATGCTCTTCTGTTTTTTTTTTTTTCTTTTTTTTTTCTTTCTTCTAATTTTTAAAAGAAAATCCATCCTGAACCCTCCTCCCTCCTCCCTCCCCATACCATCCCTCTGGGTTATCCCAGTGCACCAGTCCCAAGCATCCAGCATCGTGCATTGAACCTGAACTGGCATCTCGTTTCATACATGACATTTCACATGTTTCAATGCCATTCTCCCAAATCTTGCCACCCTCTCCCTCTCCCACAGAGTCCATAAACCTGTTCTATACATCAGTGTCTCTTTTGCTGTCTCGTATACAGGGTTATCGTTACCATCTTTCTAAATTCCATATATATGCGTTAGTATACTGTATTGGTGTTTATCCTTCTGGCTTACTTCACTCTGTATAATAGGCTCCAGTTTCATCCACCTCATTAGAACTGATTCAAATGTATTCTTTTTAATGGCTGAGTAATACTCCATTGTGTATATGTACCACAGCTTTCTTATCCATTCATCTGCTGATGGACATCTAGGTTGCTTCCATGTCCTGGCTATTATAAACAGTGCTGCGATGAACATTGGGGTACACGTGTCTCTTTCCCTTCTGGTTTCCTCAGTGTGTATGCCCAGCAGTGGGATTGCTGGATCATAAGGCAGTTCTATTTCCAGTTTTTTAAGGAATCTCCACACTGTTCTCCATAGTGGCTGTACTAGTTTGCATTCCCACCAACAGTGTAAGAGGTTCCCTTTTCTCCACACC
>NW_011494962.1:408621-438354 GCF_000754665.1 Bison bison bison | reverse complement strand
TTATTTGTAGACTTTTGGATCACAGCCATTCTGACTGGTGTGAAATGGTATCTCATAGTGGTTTTGATTTGCATTTCTCTGATAATGAGTGATGTTGAGCATCTTTTCATGTGTTTGTTAGCCATCTGTATGTCTTCTTTGGAGAAATGTCTATTTAGATCTTTGGCCCATTTTTTGATTGGGTCATTTATTTTTCTGGAGTTGAGCTGGAGGAGTTGCTTGTATATTTTTGAGATTAGTTGTTTGTCGGTTGCTTCATTTGCTATTATTTTCTCCCATTCTGAAGGCTGTCTTTTCACCTTGCTATGTATGCTCTTCTGTTTATTATCTGTGCCTTTGGGAAAACTTTACGTATCATGTTTTTAATTGAAATCTTTAGCATGATGACGACACTGGACATAGTTCTTCTGCTTTCACCCGCTGACTTTAACTGTGCTGAAATCCGTATTTAGAATGTAGAGAGAGCAGCTGAGGTACTCTGGGATCCTACCATCTTGGAAAGCCACTGAAGAGTTGGTATCCACAGACCCTCAGTCCACTCTGCCCGCTGCCCTGTCCATTCCTAAAAGGAAGGTCATCAGAGAACCAGTGGGAATCCCTCCTGTGATAATTTATCCCTGGAAGGAACTTAGGAACACATCTTGGGTTGTGAACACTTCAGTGGGAATGTTTTAAATGTAACCATTACTTTGGAGCATATAGAAGGGGCAATCACTTCCCTCAATCAAAGCTAAGCCCATTTAAGAATTTACTAGTAAGCACATATGTTTATTTTCACACATGTATGAAACAGGTCAGGAGAACACTGAAAATCATGTTCCCTGAAAGCTAATTAAAATAATCAGTAAACAATCAAAAATAAGAATAGAAAAGAGTTTTATTTGAGCCAAGTTGAGGACTAGCCCAGAAGCCCACTTCCCAGATTTACTCTGAGAAACTGCTTCAGAGAAACAGGGTTTCTGGCCCTGTTTTATATCTTGTCAGAAAAGAGAATATTAAACAAGTCAGAGTTACATTTCAGAGTTACATTCCTTCAAGGTTTGGCTTTAAAAAAAAAAAAAAAAAAAGAATAGACCAGCAAGTACATGGTGGGTCAATATGGCATTGGCACCTGGGAAAGGAGTCTTATCATCGAAGCAGGACCAGCATTGGTGTCTCAAGAAGAGGGACATTTAAACTTTATTTTTAATTTGGACATTCTTTACTTCTGGTCAGTGTGCCCTTTTGATTAATAATTAATGTAGATGTACAGTGGATGTTTATTATGGTACAGACAGACCTTTGTAAATTAAAGAAAACCAGATATCCCAGGTTAAGGAATTTAGCACTTTTCTATGTATGGGAAGATGCAAAAGTCTGATCTCACTGAAATCATTCCTTTGATATGCACCTCAACTATCTGGGGCCAGTATCCTGTGTTTTCATATCCTGAGTTCCTTCAGGGCTCAGCATAGGGAGTGGCTGCAGTCTGAGACCTACTAGAAGGAGGGATTTCTCCCCTTCCTGAGTTTCCTCAGGGCTCACCAGCTCAGCATTCTGTGATGGCTGCTTTGCTGATTACTGTGGGATCCTTTGCTTACTGTTATGGCAGGAAATCTTCCATTTCTCAGAAGTCATAACATATGGGATTTCTAAGACAATTTTGCTTTAATGCAGAACCAGAAAGAATGAAGATGAAAAGTTTTATATGGAGCCAAAATCCAAATGCCATTGTATAGCATGTAAAGAAGTCAATCCTATATGTTTTCCCCCTGCCTAGCATTTAAACTGAGTAGATTTTTAATATGTCACAAACAGACTATTTTATAGCATAATATTCAAGTTAAGTGATGTATAAGCCAGAATGACTTACCGATATTTCAGTATGTGACAATTTGTTTTATCACCACCCATGGCAGCAGTTCACTTGGCTACAACAGTGAGCCCTAGTTAAATACCTAGTCTATAACATAACTGACTTTGGGATGGATGATGATAATCTTCCAATATTCCAGTAGCGACTTGGAGAATATAAAAGGAACTGAATACAGAAATGGTGTATACTTACTCGGAAGCCTAATGAGCAACAGATTTTCATTTTTCTCTTGTCCACATTAAATATACCTGGAGTTGGGGTGCTAAAGATCATAGAGGAGGAATAAATGTAGATGTCCAGCCTATGCTTTTTTAACATTTTTGTGTTTGGTTTTAGGTTCATCATCACAGGAGATGGGGAACGTGGCTACCTGAATGACCTTGGAGTTAGCAGTGCCAGAAGTTATACAGATAGAAAATGGATTTGCAGCAAACAAATAACGTCTGCATGTCCTTAAATTCTTCAAGGCGTTTTTAGGGAATTTCACACACCATCCCTAAGAGATGCATTAAAAATTGTTTATATATAAATATTTTATTATAAATGTTTATATATATACATTATAAACAGTTGCTCTATTGCTTGCTTGCCAAAAATATCAGCAATATTTATTCATAGTGTTTGTTAACCGCACAGAAGCAAGCTATACTTGAATGACATAGGGATTTGGAAGAGTGAGATTCTAAATTAAGCAGGTGTTAAATGAGTTGATGTTTATGTTTTGAACCCATAAATATTAATGAATTCCCTTTTTTCTATACAAACAGCACTTTTTTTGCATATATGGGACCTTAAAACGACAGATGTGGTGGTTCAGGGTAGGAATAGAGGCTAAATCCATCTACCAACAAATACTTTAGCATTTTTATTTTATAGCAAGTTTAATGAGAAAAAGAAGGTAGTTCATGCACATTTGTACTTTAGTCCAAGAAAAGGAATTCCTTTTACTATATGTCTAATTTCTGCTAAAATAAAAATTTTCTTCTTCTTCTTTCCTTATCTCCTCTCCCTGCATTTTATTTTTTATCTGGGACAACAGGATATTGAAGTTCCTGGGTCACAGGGTTCATGTTTACTGACAAGAAAGTTCTTAAGGAACATTAATATTTTACTAGCAAACCAAGTGCTTATGTAGCTGAAGCAATTTGACCAATGCAAATGTGAAATCTATTTTTTTTATTTAAACTGTTTCTGAAAATTAACTAAGTTTTCTAGTACATGAAATTAAAGTTAAAGCCAGTAGACCTGTAATATGATTCACTTCTCTGTTTTTCTGTGACGTAATTTCTCACACCATTTTTCAAACTAGAAATTTAAAGGCTATTGTGTTCAGAGTGCAATATAAAAGCCATGTGAATTTAGAGAGAGACAGGAAGAGGATACACCACAGGAGAGTGTAAGGGAGGAAGACATTTTCCTCTGCTCTTCTGGTTTAAGAATTAAATTGACATGAGACTAATAACAAATAAAATTCAAACAAAGGTTTGCAGACTGAAAAAATACATACAACTTAATGTTGAGAGTTACCTTTTATTCGATGGGAATTTTTAGGGCTTCAAGCCTGGGAGACAATGTCTCATGTAACCCCATAAAAACTGCTCTGAGGAGAGGGAGGAGGAGTCAGGTTATGTAGAAGTTTGGAACAAGGGGCAGGTAATCTGAACATCTGTAGTTCTGGCCTCCAAATATGAATTTCTCAGTCGTGCTGGTAAGCAGCAGAGGAGGGGTGCCATTTCCCACATAAAGAACAGGAATGTCATGGTCCTTCACAGATGAGAGGAGTCAGACTCTCTCCCTGTGAGCCAAACTAAGGCACCCTAGCCCAAGAGGCAGGCAGAAGTGGGGCAGGCAGGGCTCCCTGAGGCAGGCCATTGGGTATGCCTGTAATAACAAAAGCAGTGAAATGAGAGTTAAAGTCACAGAAACAGATCCTGTGTGGAGTAAAAATTAACCCTTCCTGGTTACAAGGGTTATGTTTTATTTGGTGGGAACTTTTAGAACTTAAGCCAGAGAGAGAGCATCTCAAATAACCCTAAGAAACCTGTCCAAGGAGGCAAGGAAGGGAGCCAGGTGGTATAGAAACGTTGCAACAAACAGCATGTAGCCTTTGAATATTAAATTAGGTAGGTGTTAAATAATATGAGTTGATGTTTATGTTTTGAACCCGTAAATATGAAAGAATTCCCTTTTTCCCACACAAATGGCACTTTATTTGCACACATGGGACCATAAAAATGACTATGATAGCTGAAACCATGCACAATTATTTTAATAACCAATGAGAAATGTTACAATTGATTAACACATTCAAAATTCCCTTACTGTCAGTTCCAAATGTACATGGTCACTTTTTTGGACTTCCCTGGTGGCACAGTGGATAAAAATCTGCCTGCCAATGCAGCGGACACGGGCTCCAACCCTGGTCCAGGAAGATTCTATGCACCACAGAGAAGCTAGGCTCTTGTGCCACAGCTACTGATCCTGCTCTCCAGAGCCCGTGAGCCACAACTATGAGCCCGAGTGCTGCAGCTACTGAAACCTCACGCCTAGAGCCTGTGCTCCACTGCAGGAGACGGCACCACAGTGAGAAAGCCACACACTGCAGTGACGGTCCAGTGCCGCCAAAAACTAATAATTAATTAATTAAATTAAGAAAACACATATAGAGAGAAATTTTTAACACTACTAAGACTAGGGACTTCCCTGGTGGCCCAGTGGCTGAGACTCTGCTGCCAGTGCAAGGGGACTGATGGATCCCTGGTCAGGGAACTAGAACTTGCATTCTGCAAGCAAGAGATCCCACTTGCGGCAACTAAAGATTCCACATGCTGTGCAACAAAGTGAATCAGATGTACCTCATGTGGAATCTTTAGCTGTGGCATGTGGGATTTTGCTCCAGTAATAATAAATTCTCCATTTACCACAATAAGTAGGAAACGAAAGAAATCATGAAATTGGAAGAAAAACAAACAAACTAGATTTTATATGCTGAAATGAATCAAAGATCCCACATGCTGCAACTAAGATCTGGGGCAGCCAAAAAATTTTAAAAATTACTAAGACTAATCTTTATTTTAGATTCTGTATTTTAAGGCATTATAAATACTGTAAAGGTGCCTTTTACACTTTAATTCTCAGTGTTTCTGTTTTAAATTGCAGTGTGCTAAGTAAACATTATACCTATAAACAAATACCAATATGTTTTCTACACTTTAATGGATTTTAAAAATCCTGCTTTCACCCCATTTAAATCACAAATACTGAATTACCACCACTCATTACCCGTGTGATACCCAATCTCACAAATGTTTATGTATGACTGAGTTTTAGAAACAGAATGTTTTAGATTTTTAGAGTATTAGCTGCACTGTACCGATGAGTCCAAAAATGGACTAAACAGCAATTGATAATGCATCTTCTGTATTGGGTTGTCCAGTGAATACGATCTTACAAAACAGAAAATCCAAATGACATTTTTGGCCAACCCAGTGCTTCCATTTCTCCCATCTTAGTGGTGTGCTTCTCGTTTTCTTCTTTTTTTAAAAATTTTGATCTACAACTATAGTCCAATGAAAACTGTGTTAATTTCAGGTGTACAGCAGAGTGAATCAGCTGTACATGTACATGTAGCACTCTTTTTAGATTCTTTCCCCATAGGAATTAACACAGTATAGAGTTTCCCTGGGCAATGCATTATTCCTTACCAATTATCTATTTTATAGAGAGTGGCGCATATATGTCAGTTTCAGTCTCCCAATTTATCCCTCTACTCCTCTTTACACCCCTTTACCACCTGGTAACCATAAGTCTGATTTCTACATCTATGACTCTATTTCAGTTTTGTAGATATGTTCATTTGTACCCTTTTTTTTAGATTCCATGTATAAGCAATATCATATGTTTGTCATCAATTTCTCCTTGTAATTTTATATAATTTTGAAGATATTTAGTTTTGTATCTATTTATATATATTATATATTTATATTATATAATATATATGATTTTATATACTGGAAATTATGTATTTGATGATTTTTGTCTTACAGTCCCTTTTACCTCAGGTTTTGTAAGATGCATGGACTATGTCTAGTTCACTTCCGTGTCCTCAGAGACTAGTACAACGTTCCAAATACAGAATGTTCTAAACATACCTGTGAATATATAATATCTTCCTGACTATGAGGTGCTGCCCTGTTTGCTTGGTTTCTGCTAATTTTCTCATAAAGAAAGCTAAATTTTTACAGAAATCTGGACAGTAAAATAAATCAATCAGTAAAATTTATATTGGTAAACTTGGTGTGATTAACTTACAAATGATGTTTGAGTCAAACTGTGACCCTAACTGACTTAATATTCTTTTACAAGCTAGTTTCATTAACATAGATTAGGAGAACAATGTATGAGTGAAATATACTGGTTTGTCAAGTCTCTTCTGAGTCTCAGGCAGAACCCGCTTGAAGATAGAGTCTGGGGTAAATACATAGTACATAAACAGAGCTTAAGGCAAACATTTCCATAAGAAAAATGCTTTGGTTAACTCAAGGTTTGAGAAAAGTTAAATGCAGGTGAATGACAGAACTATCTCTGTTTATTTCCAAGGCAAACCATTCAGTATCACAGTAATTCAAGCCTATGCCCCAACCAGTAACACTGAAGAAGCTGAAGTTGAACAGTTCTGTGAAGACCTACAAGACCTTTTAGAACTAACACCCAAAAAAGATGTCCTTTTCATATAGGGGACTGGAATGCAAAAGTAGGAAGTCAAGAAACACCTGGGATAATAGGCAAATTTGGCCTTGGAATACAGAATGAAGTAGGGCAAAGGCTAGTAGAGTTTTGCCAAGAGAAAGCACTGGTCATAGCAAACACCCTCTTCCAACAACACAAGAGAAGAATCTACACATGGACATCACCAGATGGACAACACCAAAATCAGATTGATTATATTCTTTGCAGCCAAAGATGGAGAAGTTCTATACAGTCAGCAAAAACAAGACAAGGAGCTGACTGTGGCTCAGATCATGAACTCCTTATTGCCAAATTCAGACTGAAATGTAAGAAAGTAGGGAAAACCACTAGACCATTCAGGATGACCTAAATAAAATCCCTTATGATTATGCAGTGGAAGTGAGAGATAGACTTAAGGGACTAGATCTGATAGAGAAACGAAAAGCAAAGGAGAAAAGGAAAGATATAAGCATCTGAAAGCAGAGTTCCAAAGAATAGCAAGAAGAGATAAGAAAGCCTTCCTCAGCGATCAATGCAAAGAAATAGAGAAAAATAACAGAATGGGAAAGACTAGAGATCTCTTTAAGAAAGTTAGAGATACCAAGGGAACATTTCATGCAAAGATCGGCTCGAAAAAGGACAGAAATGGTATGGACCTAACAGAAGCAGAAGCTAAAATAAATAGAGGGAACTGCTTGGAAGTGACAGGTGTAATAGATTCAAACCCTGTAGTTAGCACCGACTACATAGAAAGGGGCCTGTAAATCTTGAGAAATATAAGCCAGATCAAGGAACTATCTGAAAATGAACTGACCCCACACTGTCTGCAACAGATCCAGAGAATGTCCTAGATATACTTTTACTATTATCATTAAAAAAATTTTTTTTTTATTTTTAAGTCTTCTATTACTCCTTTAATTTTCATTTTTATAACCTACTGCAGAGAAATACTCAGGAGGTAAAGGAACAGGATAAATGCCCACCAAACCAAACCAAAGAGGAAGAGATAGTCTACATGATAAAGAACTCTGAATAATGATAGTGAAAATGATCCAAAATATTGAAAAAAAAAATGGAGTTCAGATAAATAGTCTGGAGACAAGGATTGAGAAGACGCAATAAATGTTTAACAAGGACCTAGAAGAAATAAAAAAAGAATCAATATATAATGAACAATGCAAAAAATGAGATCAAAAACACTCTGGATGGAACCAACAGTAGAATAACAGAGGCAGAAGATAGGATAAATGAGGTAGAAGATAGAGTGGTAGAACTAAATGAAACAGGATAAAAAGAAAAAAAAAAGTTAGAAGAAATGAGGACAACCTCAGAGACCTCTGGGACAATGTTAAACACCCCAACATTCAAATCATAGGAGACCCAGAAGAAGAAGACAAAAAGAAAGACCAGAGAAAATACTTGAGGAGATAATAGTTGAAAACTTTTCTAAAATGGGGAAGGAAATAGTCACCCAAGTGCAAGAAATCCAGAGAGTCCCAAACAAGATAAACCCAAGGCAAAACACCCCAAGACATATGTTAATCAAATAAACAAAGATCAAACACAAAGAACAAATATTAAAAGCAGCAAGGGAAAAACAACAAATAACACACAAGGGGATTCCCATAAGGATAACAGCTGATCTTTCAATAGAAACTCTTCAAAACAAAAGAGAATGGTAGGACATAAAGTGATGAAAGAAAAAAAACCTACTGCCCAGATTACTGTACCCAGGAAGGATCTCATTCAAATACGAAGTAGAAATCAAAAGCTTTACAGCCAAGCAAAAGCTGAGAGAATTCAGCACCACCAAACCAGCTCTCTAACAAATGCTAAACGATCTTCTCTAGACAGGAAACACAGAAAGGATGTATAAACTCGAACCCAAAATAACAAAGTAAATGGCAACAGAATCATACTTATCAATAATTACCTTAAATGTTAATGGGTTGAATGCCCCAACCAAAAGACAAAGACTGGCTGAATGGATACAAAAACAACACCCCTATATATGTTGTCTACAAGAGACCCACCACAAAACAAGGGACACATACAGACTGAAAGTAAAGGGCTGGAAAAAGATATTCCACACAAATAGAGACCAAAAGAAAGCAGGAGTAGCAATACTCATATCAGATAAAATAGACTTTAAAACAAAGGCTGTGAAAAGAGACAGAGACACTACATAATGATCAAAGGATCAATCCAAAAAGAAGATATAACAATTATAAATATATATGCACCCAACATAGGAGCACCACAATATGTAAGACAAATGCTAACAAGTATGAAAGGGGAAATTAACAATAACACAATAATAGTGGGAGACTTTAATACCCCACTCACACCTATGGATAGATCAACTAAATAGAAAATGAATAAGAAAACACAAACTTTAAATAATACAATAGACCAGTTAGACCTAATTGATATCTATAAGACATTTCATCCCAAAACAATGAATTTCACCTTTTTCTCAAGTGCACATGGAACCTTCTCCAGGATAGATCACATCCTGGGCCATAAATCTAGCCTTGGTAAATTCAAAAACATTGAAATCATTCCAAGTGTCTTTTCTGACCACAATGCGGTAAGTGAAGTCACTCAGTCGTGATGTCAATGACAGAAGAACAACTATTAAAAATTCCCACATATGGAGGCTGAACAATATGCTGCTGAATAACCAACAAATCACAGAAGAAATCAAAAAAGAAATCAAAATGTGCATAGAAATGAATGAAAATGAAAACACAACAACCCAAAACCTATGGGACACTGTAAAAGCAGTGCTAGTGGGGAAGCTTCATAACAATACAGGCTTACCTCAAGAAACAAGGAAAAAGTCAAATAAATAACCTAATTCTACAACTAAAGCAACTTGAAAAGGAAGAAATTATGAACCTCAGGGTTAGTAGAAGGAAAGAAATCTTAAAAATTAGGGCAGAAATAAATGCAAAAGAAACAAAAGAGACCATAGCAAAACTCAACAAAAGCAAAAGCTGGTTCTTTGACAAGATAAATAAAATTGACAAACCATTAGCCAGACTCATCAAGAAATAAAGAGAGAAGAACCAAATCAACAAAATTAGAAATGAAAATGGAAAGATCACAACAGACAACACACAAATACAAAGGATCATAAGAGACTACTATCAGCAACTATATGCCAACTTGGAAGAAATGGACAAATTATTAGAAAAGTACAACTTCCCAAAACTGAACGAGGAAGAAATAGAAAATCTTAACAGACCCATCACAAGCACAGAAATTGAAACTGTAATCAGAAATCTTCCAGCAAACAAAAGCCAAGGACCAGAGGACTTCACAGATGAATTCTACCAAAAATTTAGAGAAGAGCTAACACCTATCCTACTCAAACTCTTCCAGAAAATTGCAGAGGAAGGTAAACTTCCAAACTCATTCTATGAGGCCACCATCACCTTAATACCAAAAGCAGACAAAGATGCCACAAAAAAAGAAAACTACAGGCCAATATCACTGATGAACATAGATGCAAAAATCCTTAACAAAATTCTAGCAAACAGAATCCAACAACACATTAAAAAGATCATACACCATGACCAAGTGGGCTTTATCCCAGGGATGCAAGTATTCTTCAATATCTGCAAATTAATCAACATAATACACTACATTAACCAATTGAAAGATAAAAACCATATGATTATCTCAATAGATGCAGAGAAAGCCTTAGACAAAATTCAACATATATTTATGATAAAAACCCTCAAGAAAGCAGAAATAGAACATACCTCAACATAATAAAAGCTATATATGACAAACCCATAGCAAACATTTTCCTCAACGGTGAAAAATTGAAAGCATTTCCCCTGAAGTCAGGAACAAGACAAGGGTGCCCACTCTCACCACTACTATTCAACATAGTTTTGAAAGTTTGGGCCACAGCAATCAGAGCAGAAAAAGAAATAAAAGGAATCCATATTGGAAAAGAAGAAGTAAAATTCTCACTGTTTGCAGATGACATGATCCTCTACATAAAAAACCCTAAAGACTCCACCAGAAAATTACTCGAGCTAATCAATGAATATAGCAAAGTTTCAGGACACGACTGAGCAACTTCACTTTCACTTTTCACTTTCATGCATTGGAAAAGGAAATGGCAACCCACCCCAGTGTTCTTGCCTGGAGAATCCCAGGGACGGGGGAGCCTGGTGGGCCGCCGTCTATGGGGTCGCACAGAGTCGGACACGACTGAAGCGACTTAGCAGCAGCAGCAGTAGCAGTAGCAGTACACAAATGAGTACCTGAACAAGGTATTACTCAAGGATTGATTTCACAAGATCTGATGCTTGTGGTCATGCAGAAGATATTACGTTGGAAAAGCTGTAAACATGCAGTGCAAGATCAAAGCCTCGACAAAAATTCTAATTGCGGAAGAACTATGGTAGAAGCGTAATCCATGGTTACAAAGATGGGCTTTGAGAATGAACAAGACAGTGTGAGTATCGGTTGGCCACTGGTAGCTGTGTGATACTGCCAAGTTACACAGACTCTGTGAGATTCATTCATTTTACTACTAAAGTAAAATGAATAATAATAATAGTTTAATAACTTTTAGGATACAATGACTTGGACAATATATATGCTATATATGTTAAATTTCATATAATTAACTGCTTGTTGTGTGTCTTAAGCATAGAATATACAGATTCAAGAGATGTAAATATTTTAAAAAGAGCATCTTTGGTATGCAGGAAAAATTACTTTGCTAGTAAACAAGTAAATAGATCTCCACTATTTCCCAAGGCATAAGAATGGAAATATGTTAACTATTGATTTACAAGTGCCTGTGAATATAAGTTTATACCACTGGGAGGCAGTATAACATTAGATTAAACAGGACTTTAGCACAGAAACAGTATTCTTGCCTGGAGAATCCCATGGTGGGCTACAGTCCACGGGGTGGCAAAGAGTCGGACGTGACTGAGCGACTTTACCTTCACTTTCTTTCACTTTTTAGGACAGAAACAAATTTGTGTACCAATCTCAGCTATTTTACTTAGTGATTCTGTGAATTCAACCAGATAGGTAATTTTTTTTTTTTTTTTTCTTTCCAGATATGGTAACCTTATTAGAGCTCAACATTCAGAAAACTAAGATCATGGCATGCGGTCCCATCACTTCATGCCAAATAGACAGGGAAACAGTGGCTGACTTCATTTTGGAGGGCTCCAAAATCACTGCAGATGGTGATTGCAGCCATGAAAATAAAAGACACTCCTTGGAAGGAAAGTTATGATCAAGCTAGACAGCATATTCAAAAGCAGAGACATTACTTTGTCAACAAAGGCCCGTCTAGTCAAGGCTATGATTTTGCCAGTAGTCAGGTATGGATGTGAGAGTTGGACTATAAAGAAAGCTGAGTGCAGAAGAATTGATGCTTTTGAACTGTGGTGTTGGAGAAGACTCTTGATAATCCCCTGGACTGCAAGGAGATCCACCCAGTCCATCCTAAAGGAGATCAGTTCTGGGTGTTCATTGGAAGGACTGATGCTGAAGCTGAAACTCCAATATTTTGGCCACCTGATGCAAAGAGCTGACTCATTTGAAAAGACTGTGATGCTGGGAAAGATTGAAGGCAGGAGGAGAAGGGGATGACAGAGGATGAGATGGTTGGATGGCATCACCGACTCAATGGATATGGGTTTGGGTGGACTCCAGGAGTTGGTGATGGACAGGGAGGCCTGGCGTGCTGCAATTCATGGGGTCTCAAAGAGTTGGACACGACTGAGCACCTGAACTGAACTGAATCTTTTTAAGTCAAATATAAAGTGGAAATAATGATGTCTGTCTTGACTGCATCACAGTAGAGCTTGTGGTAAGGCATCTTCAATTTTATTAATAACATATTATACATACATATTCATCCTGCCCATCGTTTTGTATGATGTACTCTGCATGTAAGTTAAATAAGCTGGTGTCAACATACAGCCTTGACATATTCCTTTTCCAGTTTTGAACCAGTCCAGTATTCCATGTCCAGTTCTAACTGTTGCTTTTTGACCAGTTTCTCAGGAGGCAGGTAAGGTGGTCTGGTACTTCCACCTCTTTAAGAATTTTCCAGTTTGTTGTGATTCACACAGTCAAAGGCTTTAGCATAGTCAATGAAGCAGAAGTAGACGTTTTCCTGGAACTCCCTTGCTTTCTCCACGATGTAACAGATACTGGAAATTTGATGTCTTCCTCTGCCTCTTCAAAACCTAGTTTGAACATCTGGCAGTTTTCCGTTCATGTTCTGCTGAAGCCTAGCTTGAAAAATTTTGAGCATTACCTTGCTAGCATGTGAAATGAGCTCTATTGTACAGTAGTTTGAACATTCTAAAAGAAGGGCACTGCCCTTCTTTGGGAGTGGAATGAAAACTGACCTTTTCCAATCCTGTCTGTGGCCACTGCTGAGTTTTCTGCTGACATAGTGAGTGAAGCAGTTTAAGAGCATCATCTTTTAGGATTTGAAAGAACTCAACTGGACTTCTGTCACCTTCACTACCTTTGTTTTGGGCTTCCTAAGGCCCACTTCACTTCACACTCAAGAATGCCTGGCTTTAGGTGACTGACCACATCGTTGTGGTTATCCAGGTCATTAAGACTTTTTTGTACAGTTCTTCTGTGTATTCTTGCCACCTCTTCTTAATCTCTTCTGTTTCTGTTAGGTCCTTGCTATTTCTGTCCTTTATCATGCCCATTCTTGCATACAATGTTCCCTTGATAGCTTCAATCTTCTTGAGGAGATCTTTAGTCTTTCCCATTCTACTGCTTTCCTCTACTTCAGTATAAGTATGCATTTTATAAATATAGAAACCTTTTTAATAATATTTCAAAATATTTTATGTATCAAGAAATTTTGGACCAAGCAAATCTCCTTCAAAGAATTTATCATAAGGAAATAAATGGATTCCTATATGATACTTATTTCAAAAATATTTAAAATAGTAAAATAATTATAAACAACTTTAATGTCTATATATATGAGCTAGGTTAAATTATGGTACATTTATACTATACACTTAGCAAAGGAAACAGCAACCCAGTCCAGTATTCTTACCTGAAAAATCCCATGGACAGAGGAGCCTGGGGGGTTATTAAACAATACTACAGAAAACAATACAGACATTAAAAACAATAATGTAGTGCTACAAATATTGCTATAAAGATCTACAATGTTATTTTTTTTAATTTTATATTGCAGTATAGCCAACTGACCATGTTTTGATAGTTTCAGATGCACAGCAAAGGGACTCAGCCATACACATACATGTATCCATTTCCTTCCAAACTCCCCTCCCTT
Organism: Bison bison bison; assembly: GCF_000754665.1. Taxonomy (NCBI): domain Eukaryota; kingdom Metazoa; phylum Chordata; class Mammalia; order Artiodactyla; family Bovidae; genus Bison; species Bison bison. The sequence goes on along the minus strand of NW_011494962.1, from coordinate 424,447 downwards.
CCAGGCTACCATATAACATTGAGCAACGTTTACTGTAGTATACAGTAGGTCCTTGTCAGTTATCCATTTAAAAAATAGCAGTGTGTACATATCTATCCCAAACTCCCTAACTATCCTTCCCCACATCGTTCCCCATGGCAACCATATATTTATTCTCTAGGTCTGTGGGTCTGTTTTGTAAATAAGTACATTCATATCATTTCTTTTTAGATTCTGTATATAAGGGATGCCAAACAGTATTTCTCCTTCTCTGTCTGACTTACTTCACTCAGTATGACAATCTCTAGGTCCATCCATTTTGCTACAAACGGTGTCTTGTTCTTCTTAACAGTAAGTAATATCCCACTGTGTATATGTACTGCATCCTCCTTATCCATTCCTCTGTCAATGTACACTTATGTTGCTTCCTTGTCTTGGCTATTGTTAACAGTGCTGCAGTGAACATTGGGATGCATGCATCTTTTAAGACCATGTGTTTCTCGGGATACATGCCCAGGACTGAATTGCAGAATCATATGGTAGTTCTGTTTTTCGTTTTTTAAGGCCTCTCTGTACTGCTCTCATAGTGGCTATACCAATTTACATTTTCACCAACAGTGTAGGTGGATTCCCTTCTCTCCAAACACTCTCTAGCATTTATTGTTTGGAGTTTTTGATGATAGCTATTTTCACTGGTATGAGGTGATATCTCATTGTAGTTTGTTTTACATTTCACTAGTAATTAGAGATGTTGAACATCTTTTCATGTGTCTCTTGGCTATCTGTGTGTCTTCTTTGGAGAAATATCTATTTAGGCCTTCTGCTGATTTTTCTATGAGGTTATTTTGATGATATTAAGCTGTTTGCAATTTTTGGAGACTTAATTCCTTGTCATTCATATCACTGGGAATATTTTCTCCCAATCTGTGAGTTCTCCTAGTCTTTCTAAATTTTGTCTATGGTTTTCTTTGCTGCCCAAAAGCTTTGGAGTTTAATGAGGTATTATTTGTTTATTTTGGTTTTAGCTTCCATTAATCTGCAAGATGGTTTGAAAGAGATATTGCTGCAATTTATGTCAGAGAATGCTCAGCCTATGTTTTCCTGTAGGAGTTTTATTGCTTCCCATTTCACAATTAGGTCTTTAACCCATTTTGAGGTTATTTTTGTGTATGGTGTTAGAGCATAATCTACTTTCTATGTAGATTTTTTTTAAAAAAATGTTTTTTTAACATGTTGCTGCCCAATGTTTTCAACAGTTGAAGATACTGTCTTTCCACCACTGTGTAGGCTTGCCTCTTTTGTCATAGATTAACTGACCATAGGTGAGTGGGTTTATTTATGGGCTTTCTATCCTCTTCCATTAATTTGTAGGTCTATTTTTGTGCCAGTATCACACTGTTTTGAAGACTATAGCTTTGCCCTATTGTCTGTAGTTAAGGAGACTGATTCTTCCAGCTCTGTTTTTCTTTCTCAAGATTGGCTATTCAGGGTCTTTTGTGTTTCCAAGCAAATTGTAAAACTTTTTGTTCTAATTCTGTGAAGAATGCCCTTGGCAATTTCATAATGATTACATGAAATCTGTCGTTTGTTTAGGGAAGTATTGTCATTTTCACAATATTGATTCTTCCAATTTAAGGACATGTTATATCTCTTCATCTCTTTGTGTCATCTTTGATTACTTTCATTAGTATCTATTAGTTTTCTGAGGACAGGCCTTTTGCCTCTTAGGTAGATTTATTCCTAGGTATTTTATTCTTTTTGCTGCAGTGGTAAATGGAATTATTTCTTGGATTTTTCTTTCATAATCTTATGTTGTTAGTGTAAATGAATGCAAGAGATGTCTGTGTATTAATTATATATCCTGAAACATTACTAAATTCATTGATTACCACTAGTGGTTTTCTGGTGGCATCTTTAGGATTTTCTATGTATACAATCATGTCATCTGCAAACAGTGACTGCTGTCTTTCTCGTCCAGTTTGGATACCTTGTCTTGTTCCTGATCTTACAGGAAAGGCTTTCAGTTTTTCACTATTGAGAATGACGTTTGCTGTAGGTTTGTTGTATATGACCTTTATTATATTGAGGTAGGTTTCCTCTGCCCATCTTCTGGAGCGTTTCTTTAATCATAAATGGGTATCAAATTTTGTCAAAAGCTTTCCTGCATCTTTGGAGATGATCATAAGGTTTTTATCCTTCAATTTGTTAATATGATGTATCACATTAATTGATTTGCATATATTGAAGAATCCTTGCCTCCCTGAGCTAAATCCTACTTGATCATGGTGTATGACCCTTTTAGTGCATTGCTGGATTCAGTTTGCTAGTATTTCATGGAGGATTTTAGCATCTATGTTCATCAGTGTTATTGGCCTATAATTTTCTTTTTTGAAATACCTTTGTCTGGTTTTGGCATCATGATGATGGTGGTTTCTTACAATGAGCTTGATGGTGTTCCTCCCTCTGCAATTTTTTGGAAGAGTTTGAGAAGGATGGATGTTAGCTCTTTGCTACATTACTATTATCTGAAGTCTATAGTCTAGGGTTCACTCTTTGTGTTGTGTATGCTACAGATCTTAAAAAATGCATAATGACTTGAATCCATCATTGCAATACCATATAGCATAGTTTCAGTGCCTTAATAGTCCCCTGGGCTCCACCTTTTCATTCCTTTCAACCTCTCCACCTTGGCCCCTCAGACAGATCTTTTCACTGTCTCCATAGTTTTGCCTTTTCCTGAATTTGGAAAGATTACTTGTTGAAATTTACAGTATGTAGCCTTTTCAGATTGACTTCTATCACCTAGTAGCCTGCATTAAAGGTTCTTTCATGTTTTTCTTGAATTAAGTGCTTCTTTGTTAAGTCCCAGGATATTATGCCATTGTTTGGAGAGTCTAAAGTGTGTTTAGTCATTTATATATTGACAGGCATCTTGGCTGTTTCCAAGTTTTGGCGATCATGAATACAACTGCTAGAAACATACCTGTGCATATTTTGCAAAAACATTCGTTTTCAAATTATTTGTGTAATTTTTGGATCATATGATGAGCATATGATCAAAAAGTGAGATTTTTGGATATGATGAGTATAATAATGTCTTAAGAAACTGCCAAACTGTCTTCTAAAGAGTCATCTGCTTTTTATTATCAACACTTGGTGAAACTTCTAAATCATTTCAAGGACTAAAGTAATTCACTAGAAAAAAAAATTGTTCAAAGGCCACTTTCTGCAGTTACTGTCTTGTTTTAAGAATATGTTTGTAAAGTCTAATCCAACTGAACCAACCTCACTGTGGACAGATTCTTAGCTTTGATATCTGATCACCCCAAAAAAGGGTGATGAAAACAGGTGATGACATATTGAAGATCATTTAAAAATTAAAAAGAAATATCCATGGTTCACACATTCAAAATGGAGCCAAGTAGCCATCCATGGATGTGGTGTCAGACATATTCTTAAATCTCTGAGAACTTGAACTTTAGGGACTATATCAAACTCAAGAATACCACCATCATTTTTTTTTTTTTTTTTTGGACATGCCCTGTAGCATGCAGATGGAATGTGTGCCCCATGAAGTAGAAGCTTGGAATCTTAACCACTGGACCACCAGGAAGATCCCAAGGGTTCTCAGAACAATGTCTGCAGCTGCAGGCCAGCTGCAAACATAATTTCAAAGTACCCTCTTCCCCTACATGCAACTATGTAACCATTTTGACCTCCAATCAATTCTTACTTAAAGAAGCACCTTTATTTCTTGCCAACTCCAATCCTAATTCTTGACAATTTATGTAGCATTGTAGTTTGGGTTTTTATACATTTCCCCTATTTTGTAATCCAGGGGTAGTTTCAATGATTTTGATCTGTGGCTCCTGAGAGATAACACTCCTAACAAACCACAAATCAAGGCCTTCTGAATATGGATGTGTGTCCCCAACCAGAGTTTTTGTCCTGGTCACCTCAGGACAGAAAAACCAAGAAGTCTTGGTTACCTCAGATTGAACCTCAAAGAGACAAAGCCTGTCTGCATCTCTGCTAGGCCAAGGTGATTTCCAGGCTGTGACACCTTCTGCAGACTTTTTTTTTGCTCTGCCAGGAAGGCACCCAGAGTGGCAGACAGCCTGAGCAGAGGTTCATTCTCTTAGATCCACCAGTAGTCCACCAGCCCCCATCAGACATTTGGCAGTTTGAAGAGGAGCCCAAGACCAGCAACCTTCAGGCATCCTGTTTCCTCCTGTTCTGACTTCCTCTTCTGCCTTGAAGCCCTGAGAAACAAATCACAGGAAGCAGAGCTGGGTTGAAACAAAGCCAGTAAAAAAAAAAAAAAAAAAAAATCAATAAATAAAACAAAGCCAGTATGTGACATCCAGACTGAGGGATACCTAGTGTAATCTGGTCTACCGTCAGACTTATTTTCTGGTCCCTGTATCTGGTGCCTCCCCCATGTCTGGGCAGAAGACTGAGGCCTGGAAGTGAGAGACTACCCAGGAGAGGCCGTGGATGGTGAGGGGTGTGTGTGAGGACCCAGGAAACCGGAGGGCATGGCAGTAGCAGCAGTGTTTGCAGTCCTGAGACCAGCCAACCCCTTTGGCAAGCGGCAGCCCACAGTGAAGAGGATCTGCCACCAGGAGCGCCAAGGAGAGGATGAAGAAACTGCCTTCCCTGCTTTCACTCGGCCATGACTGAACCCATGTACAACTCCCTGTGTTCTTGTCTTTTGAAGTAGAATGCCAGCTCAAGAGTCAGTCATCAGGAAATATGAAGATGCAGAAACAAATACTAGTTGTTGGGCTCGGGAATCGGTAGCAGTTTAGATTATAATTCTGCCATATGGCTGAATCACTGAACTCCAAGTTCCCTGAAAGATATAGACAAAGGCATGACACACATTCCTAAGGTGTTTTTACAGAAGTGGATCCTCTCCAGATGAAAACTGCTGACCATCACAACATTGATCCTAGACTGGTTGAGACCAGAAGACTGAAGATGCTTGAAACTTCATCTGGATGCCAACCAATCTGAGAATTGTCCTTGCTCTGCTCCTTGAACATTATAAAACTCCTCATGACCACATAGTCTTGAGGGCATTAGCCTGCTCTGGTCCCCTTTGCCTGGAAAAGAAATTAACGGCTATTCTTTTGTACTTCACCCAAAACGGTCTCCATGTTTCTCCTTGGCATCCGTGAACAGAGGCCAAGTTTTGGCAACATGACCTCTCCAGGGCTTTGTTTTCAATGTGAGTATCTGATCTAGTAACTAGTATCTGAACTAGTTACCTAGTAACTAACTAGGTATGTAACATAGTTGCTGCAATAAATAACCTCCTAAATTTCATTGATAGCACAGTATATATTTACTTATCTCTTATGCAGGAATGAGTACCTGGCCTGGACAGGTAATTTGGGAAAATATAACCTGATTTCTCCCCAGATAGCTGTGCCCCTAAGCTGCCCTCTTCATGGGAGTTTGCAGAATGTTAGCAGATGACTGGGAGATTCCTTAGGACAGGTCCTGTGGTCTGGGGATTAAGGGCTTTGAAAAGCTGGGAGAGGGTGGCCAGTGTTCCTAGTGAGCTGGTTAAGGATATTGCCCCCCCTTTTTTTCTCAATATAGCCTGCCCCCCAGGAATGGCATCTTAATTGGAAACTAGAGATCCCTCTGGAACTGGCCTGAATCCCCCTCTTTTCCAGGAACACAAATGTCCAATGTTTTTGGGGAGATTTCTCTTTAAGCTTGGTTTGAATGTCCTCAAGGTCTCTCTGGCAAAATAAATGTGTTTTAAAAGAAGTTCCCCTCTTGGTGTCATACAGGTTAAGTGAGCGTGGTTAAGTGTTATGTGTTGTGAGTGTGGTTAAGTGTTAATGTGTTGTGAGAGTGGTTCTGTTAAACTGGCCTGAGGTGATCTTCTAGAGGAGCTTCTCTGGTCCCTTTAATTTGGAATGAAGAATCTTCATTCTGTTGGGGATCTTCCATCTGTTGGGGATTTAGTTCTATAAAGGGCTTAAAGATATTATTATACATATATATGCCTCGAGGTAGAACCAGGATCCTTCCCCAAGCCTGCTCTTTTGTTTCTTGGCTGTTCCTCCTCCCTTGTCTTGTGTCCCTTTCCTTCCCTGATTAGCACCTGTTCTAATCTGCTGTTTAGAACTCAAGGGAAAATTTGAGAAAGTAACACTGATATATATAAACTACCACGTGTAAAACAGATAGCTAGTGGGAATCTGCTATATAAAACAGGGAGACTAGCCTCTTGCTCTGTAATGACCTAGAGGGGTGTAATGTGGGGAGGAGAGGTGGGAAGCTCAAGAGGGAGTATATATAGTTATGTCTGATTCCCATTCTTGTATGGCAGTAACAAACACAACATGGTAAAACAAGTATCCTCCAATTAAAAATAAATAATAAAAAGACATACCATAGGAAAATGTAAAAAACTATTAAAAAAAAAAAAAGAACACAAGGAAGATCTTAGGGCTGGAGTCTCTAACCTACAAACAAGAAATGGGGGGCAGAAAGACTTCCCTACCCAGGAGCCCCACAGGGTCCTGCTCGGTTTCATTCCTGGGTGGGTTTTTTTTTTGGGGGGGGGGTCACTTTCTCCACATCAGGGGTCATACTTCTCTGCTTCTGTGCAATCTTTGCACTCCAGAGATTGTGAGTTTTTACCTTTGGATGTTGGGTATTTTTGCCTTTCTCTAAATATTCTTGAATTTGTTCCAAGTGAAGTTAAATTATTTGAAAGCAGTTCTATCCTTTTGGGTCTTCCTTTTAAGATTTGGGTAAAGGAAAAATCCACAGTTCTTCCTCACTGGCTTTTCTTTCCTGTGAATCTCCGTTATTATGCACACAGACCTCTTCACTTCTGACACTTCTGGACACCAAGTGCACAAGACTTTCCTACTAAACAAACGACTGTCTGTGACACTAGCCTGGCGTTCCACAATTTAGCTCACTTCTAACACTATCAACCTGGAGATAGCATCAGATCCCACAGGTTAAGAGCTCAGCCCCACAAGATTGCCCCCCCCACCCCTACCTCAAGATGCCAATGCAAGTGGCAGGACCCAGGTTACAACTCCTGTTCAATTTGCCTACAAATCAAAGAGATTATGAACCCTTCTCGATTTTGATTAATTTGCCAGAGTGGCTCATAGAGCCCAGGGGAACACTTGTGCTTACCAGTTTATAAACGGGTGTGATAAAGGACACAGACAAACCACTAGATGTAGAGATTATACAGGGTGAGATCTAGGAGGGTCTTGAAGGTAGGAGCCCACACAGTGCCAGTCCCTGCACACAAGAAAGACTTTTCTTTGCCAACACATTCATGGATATCTCTGCTGTGTATACTTCACATTCTTTCTTTCTGCTGTGTGCTGTGCTTAGTCGCTCAGTGTTGTCTGACTCTTTGAGACCCCATGGACTGTAGCCTGCCAGGCTCCTTTGTCCATGGGGATTCTCCAGGCAAGAATACTGGGGTCAGTTTCCATGCCCTCCTCCAGAGAATCTTCCCTATCCAGGGATTGAACCCAGGTCTCCTGCATTGCAGATGGATTCTTTACCAGCTGAGTTACCAGGAAAGCCCAAGAATACTGGAGTGGGTAGACTCTCCCTTCTCCAGGGATCTTCCCAACCTAGGAATCAAACTGGGGTCTCTTGCATTGCAGGCAGATTCTTTACCAGCTGAGCTACCAGGAAAGCCCCCATGTATACCTATCAGAGCTCAAAAATGTAGATTACCTTAATAGAGAAAAATTGTTTCTCATGGGGATAAAAAGAGGTAAAGGGTGGGAGGCTAGAACTTTCTTTCCCTTCCATCCAATTTGTTCTTCCTGAATAAATTCTAATATTACATCTTTTTTTGTCCCTCTCTGTCTCGGAAAACTGACTTTCCACCTTTGTTATGGTTGTGAATAAAACGTTTTTGATCCAGAGATGTGCATTAAAATACATTTGTACAGAGAGATGTGCTGGGAAATGAAGCTTTCTTTGAGAGGCCATCATTTGCCAATCTTCATCTGGCTGCTGTGAGACCACTGGAAAGCACAGCATTATCTGCACAAGGCTGGGACCGCTTCTTCACCACGGGGCCTCTTTGTCAGTCAGTCTCTGTTGTTTGTCATATCGCAGAAGTTTGTCCAGAAGATCTAGGGCCTCAGGGCTGATAAGGCTTCTGTTTTCACTATGGATAAAATGTTTCCAGCGTTTCCGTGAATGTTGTCCAAAATATCGTTGAAGTGTAGATCTAGGTCTATGTGATACTTATTCCGATTCCCACGTAGCTCCTCTGTACCCAGAACTTTGGCGATGTGAACAAGCTGGTCATAGTCCTCCTGTCCATGAAAGAAGTGCATGCGTGCTAAGTCACTTCAGTCATGTCCGACTCTTTGCAGCCCCATGGACGGTAGTCCACCAGGCTCCTCTGTCCATGGGATTCTCCCAGGCAAAAATACTGGTGCGGGTTGCCATGCGCCCCTCCAGGGGACTTTCCTGACCCAGAGATCAAACCTGAGTCTCTTACATCTCTTACATTGGCAGGCAGGTTCTTTACCACTAGCGCCACCTGAAAGCAGGGTTCCTTTCGAAAGATCATGCTTGCTAACATACAGCCCAAACTCCACATATCCAAGCTGTAGTCATACATCTGCTAGTCCACAAAGTGCTCTGGTCCCATGAAGTACCTGGAGGTCACTTGGACATTGTAGTCCTGGGCAGGATGATAAAGTTCCCCTCCAGACCCCAGTATATCAGTCACAGTTTTTCTTGTGGTGCTCTTTCATGACATCGTGAGGTTTCATATTCCTGTGCATATTCCCTTGATGTGGCAAGTAATTCAGAGCTTTAAGTAGTTATAAAATAAGGGTATTTTTTTTTATTAAGGACATGTAAAACCAGATATCAAAATCTGTCAGGATATGGGACAGATCTTAAAATCTGTATTATTGATATATTCAAATACCAGAGCTGGTCTCTCCAACACAGAATCCTTCATGGTGTTAACCAGCTAAATGATAGTTGTTCCACCAGGAGAGTCCTCCAGAATGGTCAACTTCTCGTTTTCTCATTTTTTTCTTCCCTGGCTTAAGGATTTTTAAAATCACTCTGTCACTATCGGTGATGTTAACGGCCTCAAATACTTCACTATAATTTCCCCAACCCAAGTTTTCCAACCAGCTGGTTTTTGTTGATCAGCTGCTTGGTCGTGTCCGACTCTGTGACCCCCATGAACTGCAGCATGCCAGGTTTCCCTGCCCTTCACCATCTGCCAGAGTTTGTTAACACTCCTGTCCATCCAGTCAATGATGCCATCCAACCATCTCATCCTCTGCCACTCCCTCCTCCTCCTGCCTTCAGTCTTATCAGGGAGTGAGTCAGTTCTTTCCATCAGGTGGCCAAATTATTGGAGTTTCACCTTCAGCATCAGTCCTTCCTATAAATATTCAGGGTTGATTTCCTAAGTTTAGGATTGACTGGTTAGGTGTCCTTGCTGTCCAAGGGACCCAGCTGGTAATCATCTTGATTACCTCAGCGCAGTAAGTGCTCCTAAACTTCTAGCCCCTGTAGGAAGGCTCTGTACGTCATAGCCCCTGTAGTCCCTGTTGCTCAAGGGAGGCTGGCCAGGCAGGCGGAGGCGGGGCCGGCGGGCGGAAGCCCAGGCAGCATCCTGCGGGCGGAAGCCAGGCCAAGGCGGCAGCGGGTTGGCAGAGGCCGAGGGGGTGGCCAAGCGGAAGAGGAGGTTGACGTCACTGCCGGAGAAGGAGGAGCGCAGCTGGCCCAGGGGCAGGCAGCCACACCAGGGTAGGTTTGCGAGGGGCAGGCGGGCGGCGGGCCTCCAGGGTCGCTGGCCTAGCTGCCCAGTCTTTGGAGCAGCCGGAAGCCAGGCGTGGCAGGCGGCCCTAGGGCTTCAGGCAGCCTCCCTGGCTTGGCTCTCAGCTGCGAGTCCACCCTGGGGTCATGGGCACCAGCAGAGGCAGCTGCCCCTGAAAGTCACGGGACACGATTTAATCCTTGTAGAAATGAAGTTGCTCAGTCCTGTCTGACTCTTTGCGACCCCATAGACTGTAGCCTACGAGGCTGCTCCGTCCATGGGATTTTCCAGGCAAGAATACTGGAGTGGGTTGCCATTGGCAAATGCCTATGGCAAGTGCCAGTTTGTAGTTGACAGGGTTTTGTTTGTTTTTTTTCCCCCCCCTCCATCCTCATATACACGTGATCGGTAAGCTGCTGGATATACAAAGGGAACACTGTACCTCCCTCGAGTTCTCTCCCTTTTGTCTCTCTCTCTTCTGATACTCTGTAGTCTTACCCCTGTGCTTCTCCTGTTCACCTCAGGGAATCTCTTGGCATTTTGTTGGTTTCCCTCTGCTTTGGAAAAGATCCTGATACTGGGAAGGATTGAGGGCAACAGGAGATGGGAAGGACACAGGGTGAAATGGTTGGATGGCATCACCAATTCAATGGACTTGAGTTTGAGCAAATTCCAGGAGATAGTGAAGGATAGGGAAGTCTGGTGCGCTGCTGTTATGGGGTTGCAAAAAGTCTGACGACTTAGCATCTGAACAACAAAAACCCACCCCTACAAAGTTGTCTATGGGCTATAAGCTGGGGCAAGTGTAAGGCTCACTGTCCTTCATTGAAAGGTGCGCAGTGATTGAAAAGGATTTTTTCTAACAGTTTTTTTTTATTTTTAGTTTTTTCTTTTTAGTTGATTCAGACAGGAAAGTAAATCTGGTCCCTGTTACTCCATTGTGATAGGGAACAAAAGTCTGTGGAGTAGATCTTTCTAAGTTAAAAGCACTTTGCATTTTAAATTTAAGATCTTGTCAACATTAAATTTAAAGGTCTTGTCAATTTCACTTATCTTGTTGCTGCTTACTCATTGAATGAGAGTTTCCTGCTTTACTTCTCAGTTCCTGTTTTGGCAACCACGTGAAAAGCAGTGCCGAATACTCTTGCTTACTAGAAACATTACTCTGACAGAGACTTTGAAAATGTTCCTGAGTGACCCTACCTCCAGAGGAAGTATGGAAGAGGGGAGATCTGGTGAGTGAAAATTGATAAACTTTGACAAAACAAAATGAGAGTTGAGGGAGGAGGAACTCTTATACCACCAGCCACTGACAGGATAGAAATTGCACTTTAGGAATATCAGTACTTCACAGTTAACCTCCACAGAAGGAGATACGTTTTGAGAGTCTAGAGGTGGGTGAGACGACAGGTGTGTAATTGTCACATCAGGTGTTTTGTTACTGGCATGTTACTTAAATATTTCTGCACAGATTAGGTTACAGAATTTTAAGAGAAAAATGTTCTCTGGATTTATTTTATTAGTCCTCATATTTTTCCCATGTTGCAGGCAATTTTCACTCTGGCAAGTTACATTATGATATTAAATAACAGATGTTTATATTCCAGAGGTGATGGCAAACAGATACCAACAATTTTGTAATACATATACTAATAAAAGTTGCCCGTATCTACTGTGTAGCACAGGGTACTCTGCTCAATATTATGTAACGAACTAAATAGGAAAAGAATTTGAATAAAAATAGATTCATTTATATGTTAAAAAAATTAACCATGACACCTATTCTGTAGTCTGATTAAATGTAGTAGTGAGGTATTTAGAACCTGTTATTTGCTATTTGCTACAAAGACAGATTGTATTTAGACCCTGCTTTCAGGACTTCATCGTCTCAGGGACAGACAAATGAATTTACTATCATTTGATGTGATCCGTGCTACAATGCATTTAATGAAACCTAGGGAGTTGGTGATGGCTGCTGCTTCTGAAGTTTTTTTTGACTTGGGCCTTGAATGATGGTATCACATTTTCTGGAGGAATAGGAGTAAAAGTCACAATTTCTTTTTCTTTTTTTAACTTTAAGTAAATACAAAACTGTGTTTTCTTTCCATTGGGCACAAAAGTGCCCTGCAAAGTTTCCTTTTGGAATTAAGGGTAAATGTGATTCAGTAATATTAAGTGTTTCAGCTGAAATCTACTAAGTCTCCTATTTGTGTCCAAATAATTTTCTTTGTCTTTCCCTCTGTCTCTTTCCCTCTTTATGTCTCTTTCTCTCTCTCATGAGGTCTGGTATACTTCTGTATTTATATATAGTGTTATTTATATATATGTATCAGTTCAGTTCAGTTGCTCAGTTGTGTCTGACTATTTGGGACCCCATGAACTGCAACTCGCCAGGCCTCCCTGTCCGTCACCAACTCCCAGACTTTACCCAAACTCATGTCCATTGAGTTGGTGATGCCACCCAGCCATCTCATCCTCTGTCGTCCCCTTCTCCTCCTGCCCTCAATCTTTTCCACCATAGGGTCTTTTCAAATAAGTCATGTCAGCTCTTCTCATCAGGTGCCCAAAGTATTGGAGTTTCAGCTTCAGCATTAGTCCTTCCAATGAACACCCAGAACTGATCTCCTTTAGGACGGACTGGTTGGATCTCCTTGAAGTCCAAGGGATTCTCAAGAGTCTTCTCCAGCACCACAGTTCAAAAGCATCAATTCTTCTGTGCTTAGCATTCCTTATAGTCCAGCTCTCACATGGCTACTGGAAAAAGCATTAGCCATTTAAGATCCACTATGATCAAAGGACCAGAGTATGAAAATAGAGAGAGAGATAATAACAGAAGTATACTATATATATACACACACATATATATAGTATATATACTCATATATATACTGTAAGAGTTTATATACTGTAATATATACTATATTATATAATGTATATAATAGTTTATGTATATTATTCTTCTCTGTATATACCATATGCTATATATGGTATATATAGTATATAGATAGTATATATGTGTATGTATAAAACACATGTATGTATATATGCATACATTTTATACATACATACATCTAAGTATACTATGTATACTATATATACATGCTATATATATATATATACACTATGTATACTATAACATACTATACAGTATACTATATACAGTATACATAGCATATATATACTATGTGTGTATATATATATATACACACATGTACATGTATGTATACATATATGTACATGTATATATGTATAGTATATACATATGTGTATATGCACACATGAATACATGTACATGTATACATGTGCATATACACGAACATGTGCATACATGTACACATATACATGCACATGTACACATATGCATACATACACACATGTACACCGATATACATATACATACACGTACATAATGTATACATACACATTCACATATATGCATATGTATATATGTATGCATATATGTACACACATACATATATGGTATATATACTATATACTCTGCTCATGTTGTTGCTGCTAAGACGCTTCAGTCATGTCCGACTCTGTGTGACCCCATAGATGGCAGCCCACCAGGCTCCTACGTCCCTGAGATTCTATAGATTATATATACTATCATTGTTTACATACTATAATATACTACAATTTTCGTTATCTGGTCCTTTGATCATAGAGGATCTTAAATGGCTAAGCTTTATATCATCCTTTTTAGAGTACATTACAAAGTAGTTTATATACTACCAGACATTGTCAGTAGTGATATAAAAATATAAGCATCTTTTAAATATAACCATTTTAGTTCAACAGTTTTGATTTAATGAGAGCATCAGAGTATTAATGTAACATAGTGATTGATTATTAAAAGTATTTGTTGAAATACAGTACCTCTCTGGTTAATGTTATTATCGATATCACCGCATTAAAAAAAAATTGTAACCTCCTGTCACTTTCCCCTGAGTCAGCTGAGAATTAATTTCTTACTGTTCTCTAAAGAGACTTTTGTTTAATAAAGCCATGACTAATAATTCACAAAAAAAGGTAAACTGCAAAAACTAGGACTATTGGTGAAACTGTTTGGTGTCATTACAGGAGCTCCAAAGAGCTCCGGTATCACAGTTTTTTATCTTTGAGCCTAGAAAGAATTCACTGAGAGGCAAAGTGATGAATAAGTGAAAGTCGCTCAGTCGTGTCCGACTCTTTGCGACCCCGTGGACAGTAGCCTGCCAGGCTCCTCTGCCCATGGAATTCTCCAGACCAGAACACTGGAGTAGGTAGCCCATCTCTTCTCCAGAAGATCTTCCCAACCCAGGGACTGAACCCAGATCTTCCATATTGCAGGCAGATTCTTTACCATCTTAGTCACTAGGGAAGCCCTGGTGATAGATAAGAAGTGATTTATTAGAATGGAACAGTTGTGAGGCTTTCGAGTGGGTGGGCAGTGTCCTCCTGCACTGCAGAACTTACTGGGCTACAGTCAAAGGAAAAGTAGGTGGTGGAGAAGACCTTCTTTGTCTTTCCTGAGTACATGTCATGCTTCCATCATCAGCTCCTCTCTGTTCTTCTGTGAGATAATTTCTAATACCATTTTTCAAACTAGAAATTTGAAGGTTATTGTGTTCAAAGTGTAATATAAAAGCCATATGAATTTAAAGGGAGACAGTAAGAGGACACACCACAGGAGAGTGTAAGGGAAGAAGATATTTTCCTCTGCTCTTCTGGTTAAAGAATTAAATTGACATGAGACAGATATCAAAAATCAAACAAAAGTTTGCAGACTAATGAAATATATGCACCTTAATGTTGAGAGTTACCTTTTATTCGATGAGAATTTTTAGGTCTTCAAGCCTGGAAGACAATGTCTCATGTAACTCCATAAAAACTGCTCTGAGGAGAGCGGGGAGGAGTCAGGTTATGTAGAAGTTTGGAACAAGGGGCAGGTAATCTGAACATGCAGATTATTGTGATTTAAAGAAAACCAGATATCCCAAGTTAAGGAATGTAGTGATTTCTTTGTACTAGAAGATGCAAGAGTCTGGGCTCACTGAAATCATTCCCTTGATATGCACCTCAGCTGTCTGGGGCTGGTCTCCTGCACTTGTCCTTAGTGCTCACGGCAGGAAGGGCTGCAGCTTAATGACTGCAAGATAGCAAGTATCATTCTCCTTCCTAAGCACACTCCAGGCTCAGAATTTCACATTTGGAGGGTCAAAACTGCTGATGGCTGTGACATCCTTGTTTATTGATATGGCAAGAAATTCCACATCTCAAATTGAATCATATGTATACATGAGACAGACCCAGGAAAACTGAGTAACTCACCAAAATGGCCAATAGCTTCACCTTAAATAGCATCTTCAGCTAAAGACAAAAGATGTTGGGGGTAGTGATTTGGGACTTCAGAGAGAAGGAAATGGAAATGGAAAAGCAAAAATTTGGTGAATAAATGTTTGCAGGGCTGTGCAAAGACAAAGATCTTTAGGGCCACGATGGATTCTGATCTCTAGGCCCTGTCCAGTCTCCCCCACCCCACTCAGGCCCATATTCTTTGCAGATATTTCTGGTGATAGCTCTCTTCTAAACAGCCCCTCTATCTAAATTTATTAAGACAGATAGGGCGAAGATCAAACATTTTTCCTGGATTTGGGGTGCCTTACTGATTTCCAGGTTGAAATAATCTACATGCTTAAGAGACATTTTTGGGGTGGCGAATTTTATTTCCATACAAAAAAACAGAACAGAAGTAAGTAAGCAAGAAAGAGAAATGAAACATGAAACAAGGGAGAGTGTTAGGAGAAAGATATAGAGAAATAAGAAGAAAAAAGGAGGACTTTTAGAATACTGTACTTAGTCACTCAAGTCATGTCTGCCTCTTTTCAACCCCATGGACTGTAGCCTCCCAGGCTCCTTTGTCCATGGGGATTCTCCAGGCAAGAATACCTGGAGATATTCTCCAGGGGATCTTCCCAGCCCAGGGATCAAAACCAGGTCTCCTACATTGCAGGCAAATTATTTACAGCTGAGCTACCAGGGAAGCCACTTTTA
>NW_011494962.1:389662-408521 GCF_000754665.1 Bison bison bison | reverse complement strand
TTTTAGAATATTCAGTTCAGTTCAGTCGCTCAGTCGTGTCCGACTCTTTGCAACCCCATGAATTGCAGCACGCCAGGCCTCCCTGTCCATCACCAACTCCAAGGGTTCTCCCAGACTCTCGTCCATCGAGTCAGTGATGCCATTCAGCCATCTCATCCTCTGTCATCCCCTTCTTCTCTTGCCCCAATGCCTCCCAGAATCAGAGTCTTTTCCAATGAGTCAACTCTTCGCATGAGGTGGCCAAGTCCTGGAGTTTCAGCTTCAGCATCATTCCTTCCAAAGAAACCCCAGGGCTGATCTCCTTCAGAATGGACTGGTTGGATCTCCTTGCAGTCCAAGGGACTCTCAAGAGTCTTCTCCAACACCACAGTTCAAAAGCATCAATTCTTCAGTGCTCAGCCTTCTTCACAGTCCAACTCTCACATCCATACATGACCACAAGAAAAACCATAGACTTGACTAGACGAACCTTTGTTGGCAAAGTAATGTCTCTGCTTTTTAATATGCTATCTAGGTTGGTCATAACTTTCCTTCCAAGGAGTAAGCGTCTTTTAATTTCATGGCTGCAGTCACCATCTGCAGTGATTTTGGAGCCCAGAAAAATAAAGTCTGACACTATTTCCACTGTTTCCCCTGTTTCCCCATCTATTTCCCATGAAGTGATGAGACTGGATGCCATGATCTTCGTTTTCTGAATGTTGAGCTTTAAGCCAACTTTTTCACTCTCCACTTTCACTTTCATCAAGAGGCTTTTTAATTCCTCTTCACTTTCTGCCATAAGGGTGGTGTCATCTGCATATCTGAGGTTATTGATATTTCTTCCGGCAATCTTGATTCCAGCTTTTGTTTCTTCCAGTCCAGCGTTTCTCATGATGTACTCTGCATATAAGTTAAATAAACAGGGTGACAAGGGGCAAATAGGAGATTCGTTGGATAGAGTTAAGTGGAGATTCACATCTTACTCTTCTAACAATGAGAAAAATTGTGGAAGTGTAAACTTAAAAAAGTATTCACAACCTAAAAGTTGAGAGTATTACCGAGCCCAAGTTCACTCTGCTCATCCCTGACAATAGGCTAATAAATCGGAGAGACAAGGTGTTAAGGCAAGGAATATGACTTTATTCAAAGAGCTGGATGACCATGAAGATGGCTGACTAACATCTTG
Source organism: Bison bison bison (assembly GCF_000754665.1). NCBI lineage: Eukaryota > Metazoa > Chordata > Mammalia > Artiodactyla > Bovidae > Bison > Bison bison. The sequence continues at coordinate 407,356 of NW_011494962.1, read as the reverse complement.
AAATAACCATCATGTTGGGGTCTGGATGCCAGGTTATTTTATGGATCAGAGATGGGGGGAGATGAGGAATCAAAGTAAAAAGAAAATAATTGATTTTTGTCAGTATCTCTTAGAATAGCAGGCCTCACGCAGAGGGATGTGTTCATTTCACTTCGTTACGTCAATCTTGGGTGGTGTGACATGAAATATTTGCTCTGATATCAATAAACAAAGATGAAACAGCTCTTTGCAGTTCTGGCCGCCAAATATGAATTTCTCAGCCAGGCTGGTAATCAACAGAGGAGGGGTGCAATTTCCCACACAAAGAACAAGAATGTCATAGTCCTTCACAGATGAGAGACATCAGGCTCTCTCCCTGTGAGCCAAACAAAGGCACCCCAGCCCAAGAGGCAGGCAGAAGTGGGGCAGGCAGGGCTCCCTGAGGCAGGCCAGTGTGTATGCCTGTAATAACAAAAGCAGTGAAATGAGAGTTAAAGTCGAAGAAACAGATCCTGTATGGAGTCAAAACTAACCCTTCCTGGTTACGAGAGTTACGTTTTATTCAGTGGGAACTTTTAGAACTTAAGCCAGGGAGAGAGCATCTCAAATAACCCTGAGAGAACTGCTCCAAGGAGGCAAGAGAGGAGCCAGGTGGTATAGAAAGGTTGCAACAAACAGCATGTAGCCTTTGAATATCAAAAGATGTTTTTGTAAATTAAAGAAAACCAGATATCCCAGGTTAAGGAATTAGCACTTTTCTATGTATGCTGCTGCTGCTAAGTCGTTTCAGTCGTGTCCGACCTTGTGCGACCCCATAGACGGCAGCCCACCAGGCTCCCCCGTCCCTGGGATTCTCCAGGCAAGAACACTGGAGTGTGTGGGGTTCAAGCCCCGGTGGATCCAGGAAATTCGAAGCGGGGACAGCGTCGGCGAGATCAGGAAACAACTGCTTAATTAAATGTTAATTAAGGATATAAGAGTAATAGAATAAGAATAGCTCAGTGAGGAAATTCAGTGGAGAAAAGAGGCTGAAATAAGGATAGCTCAGTGAGGAAATTCAGTGGAGAAAAGAGGCTGAATAATTCAGCCAGAAGGTGAAAGAAAGAACGACATGGGGAGACCAGTTTCGGTGAACAAGGCCCACACTTTATTTTCCAAAGTAGTTTTTATACCTTAAGTTATGCGTAGAGAATAATGGGGGAAGGGATAGAGTCATGCAGTAAGCCAGGCTTTCTTACTGCAGACTTATCATATGCAAAAGTTTAGGTGATTTGCATCATCTTCTGGCCAGGAGGCCTGTTAACATTTTAAGACTCTTCGGAAAAGTTATTTTTCTCTAAAGGTGATTATTCTAAAGTCAGGAGCCAGCTTCCAAAAAGCATTGGATACAGTTGCATTCCTATAGGGCAAAGGTGAGGTGGGCTCAGTCAAGAAAAGAATTATCTCAAGGGTCCAAGGTTACAAACACTGAGGCTACTACTTACATTTCTATACACCCATTATATCAATCAATACACTGCCAAGGACACAGTAGATAAGGGATATGGAGACTTAGCAGCAAACATTGGCCCAACAAGTGAAAAACCCTTCACCAATACAATTTCTAATCAATCATTTTACTACTCAAAGGAATCTGTGTTTAGACAGTTTAGAACATCTCTTGCCTCTCACAGTTGGGAGGCTCTGAACAATCACATGTGGCAGGAAAAACCTATTCAGGCATGCTAGAGGATTTCCAAAGGAGTTTGTAGGTTGAAACACTGCCACACCCAGGAATTATTAACTGGAGCTGTAAGCTAACTCTTTTTTCAGAGAGAGGTAGTGGGGGACAGCCCCCCGTAAAGTCAGAGGTGTAGGTGAAAGCACGAAGCAGAAAGTAGGCACTCTGGTTTTGGGGGTAGATGCTCGAGAATTTCCAGGGAGACTCCTGAGGCTTGATCCCGCCTTTGCGTATGCCAAGCCTCCTTCCTCATGACCTTTGCCACGGGCGGAACTCGCTCCCAGCAGGAGTGGGTTGCCATTTCCTTCGCCAGTGCATGAAAGTGAAAGTGAAGTCACGCAGTCGTGTCCAATGCAAAAGTCTAGTCTCACTGAAATCATTCCTTTGATATGCACCTCAACTATCTGGGGCCAGTATCCTGTGTTTTCATATTCTGAGTTCCTTCAGGGCTCAGCATAGAGAGTGGCTGCAGTCTGAGGGCTACTAGAAGGAGGGATTTCTCCTCTTCCTAAGTTCCCTCAGAGCTCACCAGCTCACCATTCTATGATGACTGTGATTGCTGATTACTGTGGCATCCTTTGCTTACTGTTATGGCCGGAAATCTTCCATTTCTCAGAAGTCATAACATACGGAATTTCAAGACAATTTTGCTTTAATGCAGAACCGGAAAGAATGAAGATGGAAAGTTTCATATGGAGCCAAAATCCAAATGCCATTGTATAGCATTTAAAGAAGTCATTCCTATATTTTTTCTCCCTGCCTAGCATTTAAACTGATGGTCCTGAACATTCTAGGAGATATAGGTGCAATGAGTGAAATGTGGCAGTTAAAAAAGTTAGCAGGAACTTCTTAAAAGTATAATTAACATTCAGTAAAATTCACCTTTTGGTGTACATTTCTATGAGTTTTGACAAATACATATAATCATGTGGCCACCGCACAATAAGAGTACCCCCCACACCCCCTAACACACACACACATGCTCTCTGTATATATTTCTTTCCTCTCTCCTCATCATTTGGCAACCAATGATTTGTTTTCTATTTTGATATTCTTGCATTATAAGAATGCCTACAGAGTCAGGCTTTTCTCACCAGCATAATGCATTTGAAATTCATTCATATTGTACTGTATATCAATAGTGTAGACTTAATAAAGAGAGACATTATTCACAAGGACTTTCACAATAGGAAACACTCTGTGAAAAAGATTCTCATTTTTAAGTAAGGCAAGGAGGGGAACAGAACACTGTTTGGAAGGGAGAGCGAGGTGGAAGAGCAGGTGGCATTTCCAAAGTCACACTTCTCCCTTGTGTTCTAGGGACATGAGGTAGTGATCACACATGAGTTGGGAAGCATCTCACTGCTTTCTTTAGTGCCCTTTTACATTTTCAGGCAATCCAGAGTTTTTGGAGTCTTTGGGGAAGAGAAAGTCTCAGTAAAATTTACTGAGTCAAAGCAAAATAGTAAATGAGCGATTGTCTAGTCAAGGCTATGGTTTTTCCTGTGGTCATGTATGGATGTGAGAGTTGGACTGTGAAGAAGGCTGAGCACTGAAGAATTGATGCTTTTGAAATGTGGTGTTGGAGAAGACTCTTGAGAGTCCCTTGGACTGCAAGGAGATCCAACCAGTCCATCCTAAAGGAAATCAGTCCTGAATATTCATTGGAAGGACTGATGCTGAAGCTGAAACTCCAATCCTTTGGCCACCTGATGCAAAGAGTTGACTCCTTGGAAAAGACTGTGATGCTGGGAGGGATTGGGGGCAGGAGCAGAAGGGGACGACAGAGGATGAGATGGCTGGATGGCATCACTGACTCGATGGATGTGAGTCTGAGTGAACTCCAGGAGTTGGTGATGGACAGGGAGGCCTGGCGTGCTGCAAATCATGGGGTCTCAAAGACTTGGACACGACCGAGCGACTGATCTGATCTGATCTGATCTGAACTGAAGCATGGAGTCAAGCTTTTCTTTTTTCTTAGTACAAAGTGGTCTTTATTTACCTTTTTCCCAGCTGAAGGATATTGAATTGTTGCCAGTTTTTGGTGACAATAAATAAAGTTATTATAAATGTTCTAGTATAGGTTTTTGTGTAAATGGAAATTTCCATTCCTCTTGCATAGATACCTAGGGATGGCATTGCTAGGGCATGTGGTGAGGTTATGTTTGCCACACCTCACTGCCAACCTGTTTTCCAAAGTGGCTGTACTGTTGCATTTTCAACAGTTTATGAGAATTCCATTTTTATCATTTCTTCACCATCATTTAGTTTTGTTATTGTATTTGCCACTCTGATACACATCTTGTGGCAGCTCACTGGATTTCATGTTTCCCTAGTGACTGGTTGGAGCTTTCCAGGTGGCTCAGTGATATAAAGAATCCCCCTGCCAAGCAGGAGACATAGGTTTGATCCCTGGGTTAGGAAGATGCCCTGGAGAAGGAAATGGCAAACCATTCCAGAATTCTTGCTTGGGAAATCCCGTGGACATAGGCGCCAAATCCTACAGACAGGGGAGCCTGGCAGGCTACAGTCCATGGGGTCGCAAAACAGTCAGACAAGGTTTAGAAACTAAACAACAACAATGACTGGCTATGTTGGTTTCTTGATCCATGGGAGCCAGCAGGAGTGATAGGAGCTGCCTATGGCCACGCAAGTCCACAGTCCCTAGGGTGAAAGGTGGCCTGGGTTACCAGGAGCCTGCCAGGAGCCTAATCTCGCAGTAGTCACTTGGCTCACTGGAGCTGGCAGACACTGGGGAGAGGGGACCTTGGTTAGTGAGTCTACATGGTGTCACCCAGGGCTGAAGGAGTCAGACTGATGTGATGCTAGAGCAGGTAGACCTGGAATCTGTAGTGAAGTCAAGCACCGTTTTACTCTCCTTTTCCCACAGGGAGAAGGTCTCTGTCTGTGCTGGACTGCAGAGTCCTGAGGGAAGGGTTTGGGGGGCCTGATTCCCAGGAGTTCACCAGGAGGCAAGTGTCACAGGAGCCCCACCTGGAGCTGCTGGAATTGGCAGGTGCAGCGGGGAGACAGGAGCTTGGCTCCTAGGAGCCCACAGGAAACCCAGGGTGGAAGCTGTCTGAGACTGCATTATGTGCCAGAATTGCTGGAGTGCAAGGAGCTGGGATGAGACAGAGAGTGGGTGTGCTTGGAATCCTTGTCTCTTGGGAAGGTATTTTCATGTGCAGATAATTTTCAAATTACTATTTCTAGTGGGAGGTGAGTGGATACCATGTCTAGAAACACTTTCACTTCTTCCTAATCTCTATATGTCTTTTATTTACTTTTCTTGCCTATTGGCACTGATAGAACCTCTAGGAAAATGTTAAATTGGATTGGTGAGAACAGGCATCCTTGCCTTGTTCCTGACCTTTAGAGGAAGGCATTCACTTTTTCACCATTAAGTATCATGTTAGCTGTACTATTTCTATGAAAAGTGAAAGTTCAGTTCATAATTTGCTGCGCTTTGTTATTTGGGATGACTCACGTTTCTCCACATTTTATGTCTATGCATGCATGCATGCATGCTAAGTTGCTTCAGTCACGTTCGACTCTGGGCGACCTTATGGACAGCAGCCCACCAGACTCCTCTGTGCACAGGATTCTCTAGGCAAGAATACTAGAGTGGGTTGCCATTTCCTTCTCCTTTTATGTCTATATCGATGGTCATATCCTTTCTCTTCTCTTGTTCTGTTAATGTGATGAATTACATTGATTAGTTTTCTAATGCTCCTCTTAGAACTTCTAACCAAATTTGTTATTTGTGGAGGTAAATCTGGATTGTTTGCATGTTTCGTTTTCATTCTGATTTCTAGTCTGTCTGTCTCTTACTCTCTTATTAGCTCTTCTTACAATAACTGGAAGACTCTCCAGGTGAAAAATGCTGTTTCTCTTATCTCTGGGTCGCTTTTGGGCCATGGCCATCTCTCCTGGACATGGACCTTTTGTGAGAGATTTTGGCAATAGGGGAGGTGAGGTACAGTGGATTTTACATGTTGATTCTGTGATAAATTTAAGTTTTTCTTTTAATGCTTCCTTGAAATTGAGATTATGACATTTCTATTTACAGATAAAGATCTCCGAAAGATATGCCTAGCAATTATATCTCCTGTTACACCTACCAAGCTTTGCTGCTGCATCCTGATTATTTTTATACTTGTAGCTCTAAATGTGGTGACATTTTCCACTCTTCTGGCAGGTGAGTTACCTGTTCTCCAAACCTTACCATGTTCTTTGCACATTCACATTGTCAATCAATATTTATTGAGCTCCATTATGTGCCAGGGTGTGTGATATGTTTGACGTATATCAGTGAAGAAAACATAAAAAATTCCCAGGGAACTCCTATTCTATTAATAGCAGGAAGATGCAGATATTCTAATATAAGGTAACAGATTGACATGAATATAAGTGTCCAGCATAAGCCTCCTTGACAAGATGACTTTTCAGCAAACTTGAAGGAGATGAAGGAGCCATGTGGCTATGTGGAGAAAGCACTCCAGACGGCAGGAACAAGTAGAATGAAAGGAAAAATCTCCTGGTAGGTTTGGGGAACAGCATGGAGGCTTCTATAGCTGAAGCAAGGCGGGAATGAGGAAGAGTAACGGGCTGGGGGTCAGGGAGGTCACAGCCTAATGAGGCAGGTAAAGACTTGAGCTTTTAATCTGAGCGCAGTAGGGGGTACCAGGAAAAGGGAAATTGTAGGAGAGGAATGCCATGATCTAAATTTCATTAGAATAAAACCATTTTGACTGTTGGAAGAAAAGTTAGACTTTGGGAACACCTACTAGAGTAACCTTACAGAAATCCACACCAGAGGGGACCGTGGCTTGGCCCTGGTGATAACAGTGGAGGTGCGACCTGGTGGCACAATCTGTCTCGAAAGTTGAACCAACAGTATTTCCTATCAGGTTGGATAAGGGAGGAAAAAGTGAGGTTATGAAGGAAAAACACTTATTCTTCCCATAGCCTATACTCTGATATCTTGCTGGTTTCAGAGCATCTAACAAGGGCCCAAATATTTTTATACATATTTAACAGAAATACATATAAAGGAGCATTTCCAGAGACACTGGAAATACTACATCATATTTTGGTACTAAAATCAATAGTTGAACTATGCCATGTTTTGTCTACTAGAAGGTTTTATACCCCTAAGAGATGTAGCATAGTAAAATCTAGGAAAGGTAAGGAGTTTGCCTTTCTTTTGTCAAGAGTAAGAAGGACTGATATTAAGGAAGATGTGGGGAAAAGGAAATCTGTATGATGCTAAGAAAGCGTACTACAGGAATTAAATGCTACAGATATTGATTTCCTTAAAACCACTACTCTCCATGGACCCCTGAGAAGTGAGATGCACAGATTCTCTGCTTGAAGATCAGTGGACTGATGGCTTTTGTGCCTGAGATAAGACTGTTAGTGATGACTGGGAGGCAACAATCAAATATACAATATGTACTTTAAGACTGACCTCAAGGAAAAAGTCACCATATAAAAAATATATATTCATATGTTAGTTTTCACAGAACATTCTTTCCAAGGCAAATTCTCAATCTAATAAAATCATTTAGGAAAAAACAACTACCACAAGCTTTTGTGCCTGAGATAAGTCTGTTAGTGATGACTCTGGGGGGCAACAATCAAATGTAAAATATGTACTTCAAGACTGACCTCAGGGGAAAAAGTCACCATAAAAGAAAAAAAAAAATATATATATATATATATATTCATATGTTAGTTTTCACAGAACATTCTTTCAAAGGCAAATTCTCAATCTAATGAGATCATTTATTAGATTACTACACTAAGCTAGTGGTTCTTACACTCAGCAAGTGACCACAGATCTCAATATTGCATTTTCCAAGAAACCAAAAAAAGAAAAAAGATCTCAGAAAAGTCTGCTCTTTTGGCAAGCAGCAAAGTACAATCACTTTTCCACACACTAAGTAGCAGTCGGTGTTTTATAAATGGTGAAAGCTGGTAGCATTTCATGAGGCATTAGAAATATTAGTTGGAAGTTCATTCAGTTCAGTTCAGTTCAGTCACTCAGTCGTGTTCGACTCTTTGTGAGCCCATGAATCGCAGCACGCCAGGCCTCCCTGTCCATCACCAACTCCTGGAGTTCACTCAGACTCACGTCCATCGAGTCAGTGATTCCATCCAGCCATCTCATCCTCTGTCGTCCCCTTCTCCTCCTGCCCCCAGTCCCTCCCAGCATCACAGTCTTTTCCCATGAGTCAACTCTTCGCATGAGGTGGCCAAACTACTGGAGTTTCAGCTTCAGCATCATTCCTTCCAAAGAACACCCAGGACTGATCTCCTTTAGGATGGACTGGTTGGATCTCCTTGCAGTCCAAGGGACTCTCAAGAGTCTTCTCCAAACCACAGTTCAAAAGCATCAATTCTTTGGCTCTCAGCTTTCTTCACAGTCCAACTCTCACATCCATACATGACCACTGGAAAAACCATAGCCTTGACTAGATGGACCTTTGTTGGCAAAGTAATGTTCATTACAGCTCAGCAATTCTGCATATAACCCAGAGTTGGGTGGCCTCCATAGAGAGTGTTTAGTACATAGACAAGCACCTGAGAATATGACTCTGGAAGCAAAATAATATGAAATTGTGTAATGTATGGTGCCAAAATACATATAAAGTAAAACTGTGCATTCTGATACACAAACACATTGGGCATGGAAGACATTTCTAACAATCTGTCTGCCTATGGAAAGTAGGTCCTGTTCAGATTTTAAGAAAAACAAAATGCTGTTTGCACAGCCATAAAAGTACAAGAGTCTAGTTTATATTTGGCCATGTTTTTCTTCAAACTCCTCATTTTGGATTTTAGTTTTGTTGTACCTACATATATGAATACATGTGTGTATATGTGTACAAACATACATATGTTATATTAAAAAAAAAAAGACCAACCTCAAAATGATAAGTGGAGTAATAGGTAAAAGGGATGAGAAATTTGTTTGTTATGCTTCACTGCATCTGTCCAACTTTTAGTGAGAACCAGAGAGCTGGTTCCACAAATCTATATGTAATGAATGGTACCAACGTACATATAAAGAAAAACTATTCTTTGGGAAAAACAAAGGAGTTTAGACTTGGAAGACATTTCTAAGAATCTGTCTACCTATAGACAGTAGCCCCTGTTCAGATTTTGAGAAAAAAAAAATGCTATTAGCCAAGGTCATAAAAGCACAAGAGTCTAGTTGTTCTTTGGCATGCTTTTCTTCAAACCCCTCATTTTGGAATTTAGTTATACTGTACCTACATATACATGTACACCCGTGTATCTATGTATATATACATATGTAAAAAAAGACTGACCTCAGGGTGGTAAGTGTAAAAATAGATAAAATGGATGGGAAAATTTATTTGTTATGCTTCACTGTGTCTGTCCAACTTTTAGTGAGAAGCAGAGAGACAGACTTACAAGTTCTGTACGTCACCTGCCCAAAAGGATGGATTGGATTTGGGAATAAGTGTTTTTATTTTTCTGAAGAGTCAGAGAATTGGACATTGAGTCAGATATCCTGTACTTCACTGGAAGCTGTTCTTGCTCAGTTTGAAACTGAGGAGGAGCTGGTAAGGAATATTTTTGGATCATGTTCTTTGTTAAATACTTAGCCCCTGAGAAGGATATAGGCCGCACAGGGTGACAGCTGAAAGAAGAGGAAGGCTCCCATTCCATGCAGACTTGGGGGCTTAGAGTGCATATTAGTGCCTGATATTTCTTGGGTATGTTCTCTGCCTGGAACTCTGTGAGACGATTTGGACACATTCTCTCATGTAATCCTCATAGTTAATCTTCAAATTAGATATATTGTTCCCATTGTAAAAAAGAAGTATGGTAATCATGTAATTTATCATCCAAGTTGGGACATTTTGGGGAGTGAAAGGGACAATATTATGTTGGAACCACAGGCATAACCTGGGACTTTCCCAGTCAAATTGAGATGTGTGATCACTTTAATGTACTTTAGGATCAGAGACATTTGAGTGACTTAAGCTGAGAACTGGGGGCTAGTCTTCTCCCTTCAATGTCTAAGCTTCTCAATCTTACCAGGCTGTCATCCAAAGAGAGAAGGCTGGGGGGAAGAGGTCTCAAGAGTAAAATGAAGGAGACATATGTTTTTGCTTTTGGTGTTTTATAATAGAACTTTCTCAAAAGATACAAAGGCCCTTCTGACCATTGGATTGGCCTTAGCAGAGAATCATCACATCATGCTTGGAAGTGGACAGACAACTCTAAATATAATGCCTCGTAAGTTTTTAGACTGCCTTCTATTCTGTGTGGTTATGGGTGTGAGTTGTATTTATGGGGAGGTAAATTTAATATCATGGAAAGTTTGCTGCACTATGAGGTATAAAATAGAAATCCTTTGTATGCTCTTCTGTTTATTATCTGTGCCTTTGGGAAAACTTTATGTATCATGTTTTTAATTGAAATCTTTAGCATGATGATGACATTGGACATAGTTCTTCCACTTTCACCCACTGACTTAAACTGTGCTGAAAACCATATTTAGAATGTAGAGAGAGCAGCTGAGGTACTCTGGGATCCTACCATCTTGGAAAGCCACCGAAGAGTTGGTACCCACAGACCCTCAGTCCACTCTGCCCGCTGCCCTGTCCATTCCTGAAAGGAAGGTCATCAAAGAACCAATACGAATCCCTCCTGTGATAATTTATCCCTGGAAGGAACTTAGTAACACATCTTGGGTTGTGAACACTTCAGTGGGAATGTGTTAAATGTAACCATTACTTTGGAGCATATAGAATATAAGGGGCAATCACTTCCCTCAATCAAAGCTAAGCCCATTTAAGAACTTACTAGTAAGCACATATGTTTATTTTCACACATGTATGAAACAGGTCAGGAGAACACTGAAAATCATGTTCCCTGAAAGCTAATTAAAATAATCAGTAAACGATCAAAAATAAGAATAGAAAAGAGTTTTATTTGAGCCAAGTTGAGGACTAGCCCAGAAGCCCACTTCCCAGATTTACTCTGAGAAACTGCTTCAGAGAAACAGGGTTTCTGGCTCTGTTTTATATCTGGTCAGAAAAGAGAACATTAAGCAAGTCAGAGTTACATTCCTTCAAGGTTTTGCTTAAAAAAAAAAAAAAAGAATAGACCAGCAAGTACATGGTGGGTCAATACGGCATTGGCACCTGGGAAGGGAGTCTTATCATCGAAGCAGGACCAGCGTTGGTGTCTCAAGAAGAGGGACATTTAAACTTTATTTTTACTTTGGACATTCTTTACTTCTGGTCAGTGTGCCCTTTTGTGTAATAATTAAAGTAGATGTACAGCGGATGTTTATTATGGCACAGACAGACTATTTTATAGCATAAAATTCAAGTTAAGTCATGTATAAGGCAGAATGACTTACCGATATTTCAGTATGTGACAGTTTCTTTTATCACCACCCATGGCAGCAGTTCACTTGGCTACAACAGCGAGCCCTAGTTAAATACCTAGTCAACAACATAACTGAATTTGGGATGGATGATAATAATCTTCCAATTTTCCAGCAGCGACTTTCAGAATATAAAAGGAACTGAATACAGAAATGGTGTATATTTACTCAGAAGCCTTATGAACATCAGATTCTCATTTTTCTCTTGTCCACATTAAAAATACCTGGAGTGGGGGTGCTAAAGATTGTAGAGGAGAAATAAATGTAGATGTCCAGCCTATGTTTTTTTAACATTTTCATGTTTGGTTTTAGGTTCATCATCACAGGAGATGGGGAACGTGGCTACCTGAATGACCTTGGAATTAGCAGTGCCAGAAGCTATACAGATAGAAAATGGATTTGCAGCAAACAAATAACGTCTCCATATCCTTAAATTCTTCAAGGCATTTTTAGGGAGCTGGCTCAGAAGTTATTGGGAAGATCCCCTGGAGAAGGAAATGGCAACCCACTCCAATATTCTTGCCTGGAGAATCCCATGGAGGAAGGAGCCTGGTAGGCTACAGTCCATGGGGTCACAGAGTCAGACTCGACTGAGCTACTTCACTTTCACTTTCACTTTCATCCCTAAGAGATGCATTAAAAACTGTTTGTATATAAACATTTATAATAAAATTTTATTATTTTTATTATAAATATTTATGTATATATTATAAACAGTTGCTCTATTGCTTGCTCTGCCAGAAATATCAGCAATATATATTTATAGTGTTTGTTAACCACACAGAAGCAAGCTATACTTGAATGAGATGTGGATTTGGAAGAGTGAGATTCTAAGTTAAGTAGGTGTTAAATAATATGAGTTGATATTTATGTTTTGAACCCATAAATATGAAAGAATTCCCTTTTTTCCATACAAACAGCACTTTATTAGCACATGTGAGACTATAAAAATGACTATGATAGCTGAAACTATGCACAATTATTTTAATAACAAATGAGAAATGTTACCATTGGTTAACACATTCAAAATTCGCTTACTGTCAGTTCCAAATGTACATGGTCACTTTTTTTGGACTTCCCTGGTGGCACAGTGGATAAAAATCTGCCTGCCAATGCAGTGGACACGGGCTCCAACCTTGGTCCAGAAAGATTCTATGCACCACAGAGCAGCTAGGCTCTTGTGTCACAGCTACTGAGCCTGCTCTCCAGAGCCCGTGAGCCACAACTATGAGCCCGAGTGCTGCAGCTACTGAAGCCTCACGCCTAGAGCCTGTGCTCCACTGCAGGAGACGGCACCACAGTGAGAAAGCCACACACTGCAGTGATTGCCCAGTGCCGCCAAAAACTAATAATTAATTAATTAAATTAAGAAAACAAATCTATAGAGAAGTTTTTAACACTACTAAGACTAGGGACTTCCCTGGTGGCCCAGTGGCTGAGACTCTGCTGCCAGTGCAAGGGGACTGCTGGATCCCTGGTCAGGGAACTAGAACTTGCATCCCACAAGCGAGAGGTCCCACTTGCGGCAACTAAAGATTCCACATGCTGTACAACAAAGTGAATCCGATGTACCTCATGTGGAATCTTTAGTTGTGGCATGTGGGATTTTGCTCCAATAATAATAATAAATTATCCATTTACTTCAATAAGTAGGAAACGAAAGAAATCATATAATTGGGGGAAAAAAAAAAACAACTAGGTTTTACATACGAAAATGAATATCAAAGATCCCACATGCTGCAACTAAGATCTGGGGCAGCCAAAAAATTTAAAAGATTACTAAGACTAATTTTACTTTAAACTCTGTATTTTAAGGCATTAGAAATACTGTAAAGGTGCCTTTTACACTTTAATTCTCAGTGTTTCTGTTTTAAATTACAGTGTGCTAAGTAAACATTATACCTATAAACAAATTCCAATCTGTTTTTTACACTTTATTGGATTTTTAAAATCCTGCTTTCACCCCATTTAAATCACAAATAGTGAATTACCTCCACTCATTACCCAAGTGATACCCAGTCTCACAAATGTTTATGTATGATTGAGTTTTAGAAGCAGAATGTACATAATACACTAACATAGCTTTAGACAAACATTTCCATAAGAAAAATGCATTGGTTAGCTCAAGGTTTGAGAAAAGTTAAGTTCAGGTGGAGCCAGGTGTTGTCATGGCAACACAGAATTTTAAGGAAACCTCCTTTTAAATTTATATAGAGAAGGGGAAGAAATCTAACACTTGTTTGTTTTCTCCTGCCGCTTAAGAGAGAGTTAAAAAATGTCTGACACTTGCAGCCTATTTCCTCTGTTTGGAGACCCCTGGCCTTCCTGCCTGCTACCCTCTCATTGTGACCTTTATAAATTACTTCAAAGCAGAGGTACTTCACATGAAAAATAAATCGATCACCAGTTTCACTGGCTAGTTTAAAGATTCAAATGAGGTAACAGCTGAAAGTTTCTTGTTACTCTATTTGACTCTTTAAATATTTAATACATAGTTTTCTTTCATCATTGCTCTATGGAAATGAAAGTAAAAATAGCTCCAATAGCATTTTGTGTTATTTTTTTGTGATGGGTGTTAGATTAGCATTTAATTTGTGTATGTGTGTGTGTGTTTTGTATGTTCAATTGTTCAAGTACCATTTTTTTAAAAAGACTACTTTTTCTCTGTTGTATTTGTTTTTTTTTTAATTTTATTTTTATTTATTTTATTTTATTTTTTAACCTTACAATATTGTATTGGTTTTGCCATATATCAACATGAAGGAGGAGGGTTCAGGATGGGGAACACGTGTATACCTGGGCGGATTCATGTTGATATCCGTTGTATTTGTTATAGCCATGCGTCTGGGAAACAAACTTACTCAGAAGGACAGTGCAGATAGTGGAGTGCAGTTTATTACACCTGCAGGCCCAAGGCAGAGTCTCCTCTTAGCCAAGGACCCCGATCAGTTTTTGTGAAAACCTTATATACCCTAAGTGTACGTGCTCAAACCCACCTCCCCAGATTCCTTGAAACTAGTCAGGACAAGATAAAAGAGAGATAAGATCAAAGTTAACCCATGATTCATGTGTCATAAGCCTAGATAGTTAAACAGTGAACATTTATCAATAGGCCTGTGGTCGTATCCCGATAAGCATAATAGGATTTATGACTTTGTTCTGTTACAGAGATAATTAGCATAGTCTTTTAGATGATGGAGAGTCTAGGTACAAGTCCTGAGGCTCCTTCATCCGGGGTCTGGTTTTCCATCGGTATATCGTTTCCATAGATACTGGGCATATAGCTCAAAGTCCACAGTCCAGCCCAAGATGGAGTCCTGCTTTCAAGATGGAGCCTGTTCTGTTTCCTCCTTCATATTGCCTTTGCTCTTTGGTCCAAGTTCAGTCGACTGCATTTATGAGGGTCTATTTCTGGTCTCTCTATTCTGTCCCATTGATCTGTTTGTCTTATTTCAGTACACTAACTTGCTTACTGTAGCTAGATAGTAAGGCTTGACATTGAATAGGGTCCATTCCCCAATTTTCTTCTTCAATATTGGGTTGGCTATTCTGGGTATTATGACTCTTCATATAAACTTTGGAATTATTTTGCCAAAATCTATAAAATGACTTGCTGCATTTTTATTGTGAGTATATTGAACCTATAGATGATGTTGTAAAGAACTGACATCTTGAAAATATTCTGTTTTCCTATCTACAGACATGGTGTATCAGCTGATTTAAATTCTTTGATTTTGTTTACCTGAGTTCTGTACTTTTCTTCATATGGAACTTGTACACATTTTGTTGGATTTGTACCTAAGCATTTCATTTTTTTAGAGTACTGGTATAAATAAATGATATTTTGTTCCTAATTCCACATTTTGCTTGCCAATGTTGGTGTCATAGAAGTCAGTTGACTGGGATATTCTCTTTACATTCTTGGACAGAAAGCTACTCAGTCTCAAATGCAACTCAAAGTCATGACTCTCTACTCGCATGTGCTCGCATGGTTTTTCTTTCTGGTATTACTACCCTCATAGTAGCATAAACTATTGTTGACTGAAAATATGCACAACCTATAAGTTGGGAATTATGTTTTCTTCAACAGACTTACCGAGGACTATAGCCCATGATTATCGTCCACTTAGATAGCTAAGGGGACTGTTCCCAAGGGGTAAGTTGTAAGGCAGGAGCTAGAATATATAGGAGCTTCTGCTGAGAAAACACCCATGTAATTGAACATCATCAATATTCCATTGTATGCATGCACAGTGTTTTAAACTTTTGTTCATTAAAACCTTTGTCTTTGTTCTTAGTGGCCCCAGAAGTTTGAAGGATACTAGGTCCAATCAGAATTATCATATGCTGGGCCTCTTTAGTTCTCTGAGACAGGCAAATTGGAAACCAGATTCTTGGGTAACAGACTAAAAAGTTGTGGTGCAAGTTGTGTGGTCCAACTTCTTCTAATGAGAAGCTGGAAGTGGACGTTATTATCTCTTCTTTCTGCTCTGAGATGAAGGAAAGAGTGATATAAAGTGCTTTCAGAGTGCTCATTTAAAACCACCCCTTTGCCATATGAGCCAGTGATCCCACACCTGGGCATATGTTCAAAGAAAGCAGTAATTTGAAAAGATACATGCATCCCAATGTTCATAGCAGCGCTATTTACAATACTCAAAATATGGAAGCAATCTAAATGTCCAGCAACAGACAAATGGATTAAGAAGATGTGGTACGTACTCAACAATGGAATATTACTCAGCTATAAAAAGGAATGAAATAATGCCCTTTGCAGCAACATGGGTGTGTCATGGGAGTGTGTAATTTCCTTGGTTCTGTCTCATCACAACAAAAATTTGAAGTGACGGATGTTAAAGCCCTTGGACAGACCGTGTCACAGCTCTTGGACAGATCAATGTTATAGATCTCAGAGGAATCAGTGTTACAGCTCCATGTTACAGCTCAGTTTTATTAGAAAATAAAAGAAAAATACATCCTCGAGGTGTGAGTGCATGCCAACCCAAAAGACGCAAAGAGAAGAGAGCAAGGGACACCATGCCCTTTAGCTCCTCTTTTTTATATGTTTTTCCTACCCCCTGTCCACCCTGGGTCTGCCCTATGTAAATTGGGCTAGCCAGGAGTGCTGTTTTTTCTACCTGATGTCCTCACTCCGGTCTTCGGACCTTCCTTTGTTCTATTTTTGCGGGTTTTTCCCTTTCTTGTCTTTTAGCCACCTCCATTCTGGACTCCCTTTTCCTATTCTAACTACCTAACAGATGGACTTAGAGATTGTCATACTAAGTGAAGTAAGTCAGACAGAGAGAAACAAATATATGATATCACTTATATGTGGAATCTAAAAAAAAATTAAAAATGAATTTATTTATTATACAAAAGAGAAATAGATCCATAGACACAGAAAACAAACATATGGTTACCAAAAGGGAGATTAAGGGAGGGATAAATTAAGAGATTGGGATTAATATATGCATATTGCTCAATATAAAATAATCATCAAGGACCTACTGTATAGCACAGGAAACTGTACTTAATATTTTGTGATAACATATGACAGAAAAGAATCTAATATATATATATGCATATGTATACTAGATATATATATATATATATAACTGAATCACTATACTGTACACACACAGCGTTGTAAATCAACTATATCTTAATTAAAAAAAAAAACAACACTGTAAATCAACTATACCTCAATTAAAAAAAAAAAGGCCCCTTATTCTTTGTAGTCCTCAGGAAAAGAGGTATGCCTAGCCCCTTAGGTAGCACCTGGAAAAACTGAGATACTAGATATGGAGTCCAAACTTTTTGCTCCTCAGGGAGAATCTTGGAGCAGGACTTACTCTCCTGATTTTATGTTGAGGTGAAGGGGATGGGGAGTGTGGTGGAAAAGTGTTGTCAGCTTTTCCTACTAGTTTTGATGTGGTTAGTTTCACAATTACTCTGCCTCTTGAACAGTTTCTGGATTTCTCACAGAAGAATTCATCCATGTGTGACTGTTGAACTTGTGTATTTTAGTAGGAAAAACAGTCCAGAACCTATTTTGCCATCAAGTTGGTCACAATGTCTTTTAATACTAAGCATGCATCTTTGTAATAGTCAAACCTATGAAGAACCGGAAGTCATAAGATGGGTGTAAACAAACATTGTATCAGATCAGATCAGATCAGATCTGTCACTCAGTCGTGTCTGACTCTTTGCGACCCCATGATTCGCAGCACGCCAGGCCTCCCTGTCCATCACCAACTCCCGGAGTTCACTCAGACTCACGCCCATCGAGTCATTGATGCCATCCAGCCATCTCATCCTCTGTCGTCCCCTTCTCCTCCTGCCCCCAGTCCCTCCCAGCATCAGAGTCTTTTCCAATGAGTCAGCTCTTCGCATGAGGTGGCCAAAGTACTGGAGTTTCGGCTTTAGCATCATTCCTTCCAAAGAAATCCCAGGGCTGATCTCCTTCAGAATGGACTGGTTGGACCTCCTTGCAGTCCAAGGGATTCTCAAGAGTCTTCTCCAATACCACAGTTCAAAAGCATCAATTCTTCGGCGCTCAGCC
>NW_011494962.1:380213-389562 GCF_000754665.1 Bison bison bison | reverse complement strand
GTTCAAAAGCATCAATTCTTCGGCGCTCAGCCTTCTTCACAGTCCAACTCTCACATCCATACATGACCACAGGAAAAACCATAGCCTTGACTAGACAAGCCTTTGTTGGCAAAGTAATGTCTCTGCTTTTGAATATGCTATCTAGGTTGGTCATAACTTTCCTTCCAAGGAGTAAGCGTCTTTTAATTTCATGGCTGCAGTTACCATCTGCAGTGATTTTGGAGCCCAGAAAAATAGTCTGACAAACATTGTAACAGCCATACAAAGGCTTACAACTCAGCAATCAAAAGGAATGGGCAGTTGATACATGGAACAATTTGATTGAAGCAATGAAAAAAGAAAAGCTAGTCACACAATTTTACACATTGTTTGATTCCATTTTTTATAACATTATTGCAATGACAAATTTATAGAGATAAAGAACAACAGCTAAGGACGATGATAAGAGAGGAAAGAGGAGTGTGGCGATGAAAGAGCTACAGGCTGTATCTATGTGGTGATGGAGTCATTCTGTATCTCCACCATGTCAGTGTCCACATCTTAGCTGTGATTTCACACTTTAGTTTTTAAGATGCTACCATGGGGTCCACTAGGTAAAAGGGACCTAATATTTTCTGTAATATTTCTTACAACTGAGTGTGAGTCTGTAATGATCTGAAAAGTTTTTTTGAAGCTTAATTTAAAAAAATGTAGGTATAATAAAAAACAATTGAGGTTCAACCGCTCACTGCTCCAAAAATCAATACTCGAGGGAAGCAAATACTGGTAGAAAGGAAATTTGCTTTTAATCAGAATGCTGTAAATCTGGAGAGACGGTAGACTCAGTGTCCCTGAGAACCACCTCCAAGATTCTGCTCAGCTCTGAAATATTTTAAAGGGAAAAGGGAAGTAATGTCAGTTAATCCTTGAAATAAGGGGTCAGAGTCATCACTATCCTCCAGTGTGTGGGCTTGTTGGCTTCTTGGCTGCTTGTGACCTTTCTTTCTAAGATATCTTGTTTACACTCTTCATGAGATTACAGAAACTAGGGAAAGAGGTAAGATCATCTGTTAATTGGAAGCTAATGGTTTGAAGACAGAGATAAAACAAGGGGGCCTTAGGCATGCAAGGTGCTCTTTGCAGAAAACAGATCTCAGCAGTGAGAAATGGAGTATTTCCTGCCATGCCAGTAAACAAGGATCTCACAGGCCTCAGTAGTTGCCGCCCTCTGATGTTAGCCTGTGAGAGCTAGGGAAACACAGGAAGGAGAAGAATACCTGCTATCTATCAACCATCAGACCACAGCCACTACCCTATGGTGAGCCCTGAGGGAAACTTTAGATGTGAAAACACAGAATATTGGCCCCAGATAGGTGAGGTGGATAGGAAAGGAATGATTTCAGTGAGCCCAACTCTTGCATCTTCCAGTATGTAGAAAAGTGCTAAATCCCTTAACATCGGATATATGGCTTTCTTTAATGAACAATAAAATCTTTTGATTTCAGACTTCCTGCCCTTTGTTGCAAACCTTCTGTATAACCTGGTTCTTCCCTTTCACCTCCTCAGAGCAGTTCTCTCAAGGCTACTTCAGAAGTTGCCTCCCAGGCCTAAAGTCCTAAAAATTCCCATCAAATAAAACACAACTCTCAACTTTTAGGTTGTGAATATATTTTAAAGTCGACAGCAGAAGGCTCTTTCCCTTGTCATTAGAAAAACTGTATTGTAAATGACTTTTAATCAGATACCCCCATGCTCTACTCATCTCTGACCCTTGAGCACACCTTACAAATATTTTAATCATACAGCAACTTGGCTAACTTGCTAGTTCTTTTCATAGATTAAAGAAGTAGGAATTGAGAATAAGTAATTAACAGATGATCAGATCTCATCCCTAGCTTTTTCTTCAGCGATCTTGATGGGGACAGAGTAAATAGCTAATCCCACTAGGGGATTATAAATTAAAAAAAAAAAAAAAGTATGAGAGACCCCTGTAAGTTAAAGCTAATGGTGTGAAGGATCTTGTAAGTTAAGGATCACTTAAGAAAATAGATTTGCTCAACCAGAAAACCAGCAGGTTTGCTTAGCACCAAAACCATGAAGTATGCCCTGAAACAATAAAAGAATAGTGGCACAAAACCCACATCCTGCCCAGTGAACTCCTTAAGTTAATGACTCCTAGAATATGCTTTCTACACACATTAAAAAAAAACAAAACAATAATTTATGTAAAGGTGACATTTCAAAGCAAAGATCCTTATTGTATTGAGGCCTGAAATAGTTCCTTAGTGCCATGACAATCCTGGTTTGATCATTTAGGAACAAGAAAACTCCCCAGACCAACCTGAAGGAGATGCTGATAATGGAAGCATGATGTCTACTCAGAAATGAGGAAGAAAGTGATTTTGCCCCTCCCCACTTTCCCTTTGATTATAAAACGGTAGCTGATTTAGTTCTTGTTGCAGAATCCTCTCACCCACCTGTTTCTAAGCCTCACAAATGTCCTGTTCTAAGAAATCACCTCTTATCTATCGCTTTGCCTCTCGCTGAATTTTTTCTGTGCCTAAACATAAATGAACAGAGTTCTTCAGAGCACCCCCCCCTCCCAAAATGCCAACCAAGAGTTTCAGTCTCCCAGATAAGCCATGTGAACAAGATAGAGGAAGGAGTCTAGAGGAAGACTGCCAGGAGGCCACAAGCCTGCATGCAGTGGGGGGTGGCGGTTCCCCTGTCTCAACAAGAAACTGAGATCACTTCCTCCCTTTTCTTTACAACTTTCAGGGCCAAGAAGAATCTTCGGAGGTGGTTCTGGGGGGACATTGAGTCTACCATCTTCTCGGGTTGCCGGCTTTCTGATTAAAGACAGCTTGTCTTTCCACAAATGTTCATAAGTTTGACTTGGTAAGCCATGAGCAGCTGGGCCCAATTCAATTGGTAACTTGTAGAGAGCTCTTTCCTGCGAAGAACTCTTTCCTGCCAAAAGCTGCTTACAATAAAAGCTAGATTAGATGAAGGAAAAAACCAATTTATCCCTTCCATGCACATGGAGTTAGAATCCACTACATCATTTGCACAGTCAAGTGCAAAATAAAAAGGGTGGAGTGCTTTGTTTAAATTTGTTAATAATTTTAAGATATCAATGGTAGGGCATTTAGTCAAGTATGAAGCCCCTTTTCAGAATGGAAAAGTGTGCTCCCAGATGGTCTGCATGTCCACATAGCTGATGGTGCACACAGAATCATTTTTAGTTACCATTCACCACTGACTGTGCACACTTTATATTCTTGCTTCTTGAAGAGGGTACTTTCCTCTGCTGAGCTACCTAACAGGAGTTGCTTTGATTATTGGGTTTCACTCGTTTCTCTCAGATATTTTTCACAATGCACAAGGACAAAATATACTTTTCTCCTACCATTGAAGAAACAGTCGCATTCAGAATATTTAAACTCAGTCACTGGCCAATTAGAAGAGTCAATGGTCAGTGTTCTACACTTGGGGGTTACAGCTTTATCTTGAAGAAGGAATTCATCGGGCCTGGACTCCATCTTAGGCCTGTTCATGTTGATCATGCTCGGCCACCTCTCCAACAGACTTTGAACTCTGTGTTTAGTGTCTATGAAAATGACAACAGAAGGATAAGATCCCCTCCAGACAGGGGAACCTTGAAGATCATATCTAGGTTATTCATCACCTAAGAGAAAACATACACTAATCACCCCTTCCTCCAGACAGGCCATAAATGTTTCTGTATCTATAGGAGTGTAACCTCGGGTTTATTGATTATTGGCTAATTGTTTGACTGTTTGAGCACATGAGCACATAGCACGTGAATGATGGGATTATTGGGATTGTATTTTCCTTGGTTTATGTAAGTCTCAAGGAATTTGGAGTGGTGGGTTCAGACATGCACACTTGGGGTATAAAAGATTTTCACAAATGCTGGTCAGGGTCCTTGGCTAAGATGAGACTCTGCCTTGGGCTCACTGGTGTAGTAAACTGCACTCCACTATCTGCATTGTCCTTCTGAGTGAGTTTGTTTCCTGGAATGCATGGCTACAACATTTGGTGCATTGGCCAGGAAACTCCTCACATTGAGGAGACAGGTCTCATTTGAGGCCACCCCAAGGCTTTGTGGCTTGAATCTCCTGGAGGGGTGAAGGTGCCTCGCCCCTCTGAAAGAATTTAGCCTTTCAATGCCTGGTTTCTTCGCTTTGGCAGGTAGTGAACAGCAGCAAGGGAACTGAGCACTCAGGTGAGGAGGAACCCACCTGGCAGGGTGGAAGAGGGGGCCTGATCACTCCCCTGGGAGGGACTAGAAGGGGCACGGACCCATAGGGGCCTGGAATAGGCAAGCAGCAGCGATTGCTTGGTACACAGGTTGACAAGCGTGCTAGGGTTTAGGAAGGAAATTTGTGAAGGTCATTTAGGAGGTGTGTCCACACCGTCTCAGGGAAAATTATTACCAGCGATCGCCAGGGGATTTTTAGGATAGGAAACTGGTCCTTGTATGCTCGTATTCTGCACTCCCCCAGAAGGTGTCCTGTCTGCTGTGAAATTCTTGACCCCCTCGGAATTGTTAGGCTAAAAGAAAGGGGATACGTAAATGAATATGAATTGGCTTTTCCAGAGATGGCTGGGACGTGGGATATTTAACCCATCTGTGTTTTCATCTGCACCTGATCAAGCCCATCAAGGCAGAACGGACTTTAAGGGAAAAACAGTCTTGGACCACGTGGTGTTCTGGTTTGGCTGTGCTGACCTGCAGGTGAAGGCACGCCGATCCCCCTTCTCCTTCTGGGATCTGGCAGGTAAGGCTCTTCTCACCCCAGTTGGGAAGGAGGCAGAATGGCAATTTAAGTGTCATTGAGTGGAAATATCAGAAGTACATAGGGTACTGAGAACTTCGTAGACAGAACGAAAAGGAAAAGTAGAAGAAGGTCTGAGAAGGTAAGCGAGATGGGAGGAAGTGAATCTAAGACAACTGTATTGGAGCGCATGATTAAAAATTTTAAGAATGGATTAGGAGGAGACTATGTGGTGAAGATGAAGCCTAACCGCCTCCATATACTCTGTAAGGTAGAATGGCCCCCTATGGGAGTAGGATGGCCATCAGAGGGCACCATGGACTTAAAAATAGTGAAAGCAGTCTATACAGTAGTCACAGGAGAGCCAGAACACCTGGATCAATATCCATATTGATCTCATGGCTAGGGTTAGCCCAAGACCCGCCTACTTGGACAAGGTTCTGTATCCAGAAGGGAAAGGGATAAATAATAATGGCACAAAAATTGACTGATGATAAAAAAGGAAATTCTACAGAATTTGGACGGGATGACGTGACCCCTGCTCCATACTGGATAATGACATGTCTACTTCCCAGTGCTCCACCAGGACTGGAGGCCGCCTTAATGCCCGATCCAGGGCCAGGTGAAGTCCTGCAGCAGCCGCTGCTCCTCCACCAGCTCTCCCCTAGGTTGTACAGCCGCCACCTCGGAAGGCTCCAATCCCAGTGACAGAAGCCTCTGGCCAGCACTTCCAGGATCCGACTCCAGCCGAACCGCCCAAGCTATACCCACCTCTCCCGGTGAGTACTGACAAGAAGGGGAGGGAGACGTTGGAATTAAGCAGAGACTGCGCTCTGGCAGAGAGCTGGAGGGAACGAAAGAGAACAGACAAGAGATTTACAATGCTAGCTGCTGCTCTGGGAAAGCTTATCTCGGGCCCTTCAGAAAACCTCATCTGCCCCAGGGACAGGACAGTCCTTCAACCATTCCCAAAGGAGGCTCCGGGCCCCGTTACAGCCAAACCAGTGTGCCTGGTACCAAGTTTTTGGCCACTGGAAGAATGAATGCACTAAGACAAGGAAGGAAGAGGAAGCTCCTGCAGTTGTGGAGCTTGTTGGCTTGGAAATTAAATAGGGCTTCCAGGGCTCAGAGATATCAGGTCTCCGAGAGCCCATGATAACCTTAAAAGTGGGGGACCAAAACATTGACTTCATGGTGGATACAGGAGCAGAACTGTCAGTAGTAACAAAATCTGTGGCACCACTGTCCAAAAAGACTACCACTGTAGCTAGGGTATCAGGAGAAGAGATGATTAAATCATTTTGCCAGCCCAGAAAATGTCAGATGGGGTGGTGGGGGCGGGGCACCAAATGATTCATGAATTCTTCTACATTCCTGAGTGCCCAGTACCCCTGTTGGGAAGACACTTGCTCTCCAAACTGGGAGCACAAGTAACTTTCTCCCCTGAAGAGAGGCCCACCTTCTGGATGGATACTATGACTTATTTGCTCTCTCTCATTACCACCCCAAGATGAGTGGAGGTTGCATAAGCCTCCAAAGGAAGAATCAGGTGGGCCGGAAGAGCATAAGAGAGAGCTAACTCAATTATTCCCTGAGGTCTGGGCAGAAGACAAACCCCCTTCCCCACAGGCTGGCTAAACATATAGCCCCAGTGATAATAGAACTCAAACCAGGCCCCATCCAGGTTAGAAAGTGCCAGTACTCGCTACTGATAGAGGCCTGGGCTGGCATACTGCCCCACATCAATAGATTGAAATAAGTGGGCATTCTAGTAGAGTGCCAGTGGGCTTGGAATACACTGATCCTGCCAGTCAAAAAGGAAGGAGGACAGGCCTAAAGGCCTGAACATGATCTCAGGCTAGTCAACCAGGCTACTGTGACTTTACACTCCACTGTTCCAAACCCCTATACCTTACTTAGCCTCCTCCCACTGAGGACTAAAGTTTACACTCATCTAGATCTCAAGGATGCCTTCTTCTGTGTACACCTCGCCCCAGCGTCACAGCCCATCTTTGCCTTTGAATGGGAAGATCCAGTTGGGGGCACCAAACAACAGCTCATCTAGACTCCTTCACAAGGATTTAAGAACTCCCCAGCCATATTTGGGGAAGCCTTGGCTTCTGACCTGAACTCATTCCATCTGGAAGAGTATGGATGTTGGCTCCTACAATATGGAGATGACCTGCTGCTGGCTGCCAAGACCAAGGAAAAATGCTGGAAAGAGACAAAAACACTGCTCCAGCTGCTGATGGAAGCAGATTACCAGGTGTCAAAGAAGAAGGCACAGATCTTCAAGGAGGAGGTAAGGTATCTGGGGTTTGTTTTAAAGAAGGACACAAGGTTCCAGACCCTAGTTGGGTCCTATATACTGATGGCACTAGCCTGATAAAATGGCTGTCAGGTTAGCCAAAGTGGAAGGGGCCATCAAGACTGAAAAGGCATGGTGAGAATTGCCAAGTGGCAAATTATTGGTACCGGAGGAGCTGGCACACAATCTACTAAGCCAAACACACCAAGCAACCTACCTAGGCCATGCTGCCTGCTCACAGGTTAATGCTGCCTCTCAGGTATTCAGACAAAACCTCCAGGTATTTAGCTGAAAGGCATGCTGCCCTTTGAACACCTGGGAGTGGACTTCACTGAAATGAAACCTCACCAACACTACCATTACCTGCTGGTCATGGTATGTACATTCTCGGGATGGGTAGAAGCTTTTCCTACCTGGACTGAAAGAACATCAGAAGTAGCCCGCTGCCTGCTTAGGGTAATAGTTCCCAGATTTGGACTTCCTACCACGTTGGTTCAGACAATGACCCAGCTTTTGTAGCTGATTTAGTACAATACCAGGGTCCAGCCCCGGTAGGATCCAGGGATTCCCTCGGGAGGACAGCGTCGGCGATTAAAAGGATAGATAAGAGATAATGAAAGAATTTTGCAGTTAAGAAAATAGAGGAGAGAAAAGAGGCTGATATTCCTTGTTTAACCAGAAAGCCAATAAAGCCCCAGCACGAGACTTGCTCTGTTCACGTAGGCCACAGGCGCGCTCTCGAATCATGGAAGGTGCCCCACCTTAGGCACCTTCTTAAGTGGATCTTAGAAGCCCAGGCAGGAAAGTGAATGCAGAGGGCCCCTGAGCTCCAAGGGATCAGCCTGAAAAGGAAAAGGAAAGAGAAAGAACAACATGGGGAGACCAAGCCTGATGAGCAAGGCCCACACTTTATTTTTCAAAGTAGTTTTTATACCTTAAGTTGTGCATAGAGGTTAATGGGGGAAGGGGTAGAGTCATGCAAGGTCAGCAGTCCTTGATCCTTATCAAAGCCAGGCTTTCTTTCTGCAAACTTATCATATGCACAAGTTTTAGGTGATTTACATCATCTTCTGACCAGGAGGCCTGTTAACATTTTATGACCCTTTCTTTAGAAAACTTATTTTTCTCTAAAGGTGATTATTCTAACGTCAGGCGCCACCCTCTGAAAACATTAGATAAAGTTGCATTCCTATAGGGCAAAAGTTTGGTGGGCTATAACAAGAAAAGAATTAACTCAAGGGTCCAAGGTTACAAACATTAAAGCTACTACTTACATTTCTATACACCAACTATATTAATCAATACACTCCCAGGGACACAGTAGGTAAGGGATATGGAAACTTGGCAGCAAGCATTAGCTCAAAAAAGAAATCATCTACTAGTTCTATTTTAACAATTTTAACTCTCTGAGAAGCTCTGCATTGTTAGAATATCTTATGCTTCCCGTGCCTCTCATGGTTGGGAGGCTATGAATCTGAACAAACCTGTCAGGCAAGCTAGAAAGTCATCAGAGGGGTTTGAATTGAAACACTCCTATTATACCCTTTTCATACTGTTCATGGGGTTCTCAAGGCAAGAATACTGAAGTGGTTTGCCATTCCCTTTTCCAGTGGACCACATTCTGTCAGATCTCTCCACCATGACCCACCCATCTTGGGTTGCCCCAAGGGCATGGCTTAGTTTCATTGAGTTAGACAAGGCTGTGGTCCTAGTGTGATTAGATTGACTAGTTTTCTGTGAGTATGGTTTCAGTGTGTTTGCCCTCTGATGCCCTCTTGCAACACTTACCGTCTTACTTGGGTTTCTCTTACCTTGGGCGTGGGGTATCTCTTCACGGCTGCTCCAGCAAAGCGCAGCCATTGCTCCTTACCTTGGATGAGGGGTATCTCCGCACTGCTGCCCTTCCTGACCTTCAATGTGGGATAGCTCCTCTAGGCCCTCCTGCACCCACGCAGCTACGGCTCCTTGGACGTGGGGTTGGTCCTCCCGGCCACCACCCCTGGCCTCGGGTGTGGGGTTGCTCCTCCTGGCCGCTGCCCCTGGCCTCGGGCTTAGGGGCGTAGGGTAGCTCCTCCCGGCCACCGCCCCTAACCTCGGATATGGGGTAACTCCTCTTGGCCGCCCCCCCTGACCTTGGATGCGGGGTGGCTCCTCACAGCCATTCCTGCACCGTCGCAGTCTGGTACTCTCGACTGCTGCCCCTGACTTCGGATGTGGGGTAACTCCTCTTGGCCTCCGGCCTTCGGGCATGGGGTCCTCC
>NW_011494962.1:378597-380020 GCF_000754665.1 Bison bison bison | reverse complement strand
GTGATGCGTTGTTGGCGTCACCAAAAGGAAGACACCCCACAAGCATGGGGGAACCGACTAGCAGATAAAGCTACAAAACATGCGGCTGAGGAATTTGGGGCTGCTGGTGGGGGATCTATCAGAACCTTTGTTAACTTTGACTCTCCTACAGTATACCCCAGCCCGAGACCAGCTGGCTGAAGCAGAAAGGGCCACCAAAAATGAAAAAGGTTGGTGGGAACTGCTGGATGGCAGATTACTGGTACCCGAGGCATTAGCCCCCACACTGGGATCTCAGGTTCACCAGATAACTCACTTGGGATATGACAAAATAGAAGAATTAATTCGAAAATATTTCCTAATTCCACGACTTTCCTCCTTGTGTAGAATGGAATCCCAGAACTATTCTGCTTGCTCGAAGGTCAATGCTGCCCTTGGACATAAACAAAAATCCCCGGGGATACAACTAAAAGGCACTCTGCCTTTTGAACATATAGAAGTGGACTTTACTGAAATGAAAACCTGCCAACACGGTCGCTATTTACTGGTCATGGTATGTACCTTCTCAGGATGGATGGAGGCCTTCCCTACCCGAAGTGAAAAGCAAACGAAGTGGCTCACTGTCTGCTTCAAGGAATTATCCCCAGATTCACGTTCCCAACCAGCATAGGATCAGACAACAGCTCTGCCTTCGTAGCCGACTTAATTCAACAGGTTTGCAAAACT
Source organism: Bison bison bison (assembly GCF_000754665.1). Lineage (NCBI taxonomy): Eukaryota > Metazoa > Chordata > Mammalia > Artiodactyla > Bovidae > Bison > Bison bison. Next base: position 379,315 of record NW_011494962.1, on the reverse strand, counting down.
CTAAATGTCAAATGGAAATTGCATACAGCATACAGGTCCCAGAGTTCCAGAATGGCAGAAAGAACCAACTGAACTCTTAAAGAAACACCAAATGGATTATAGAGACTGACTGTTTATGGATGAACTTGCTTCTGGTGGCCTTGCTAAAATTAAGGGTGACCCCGTGTTCCCACAGTTATCCGCCTTATGAAATTATCTATGGGAGACCCCCTTCCATAGTGAGACAGGTGTCAACAAACTTGCTACAGGTAAAGGAGGATGGGATTTCACAGCAGATAGAACAATTGGGTAAGGTAATACATCAAATAACTAAGTTTGTACAAGAAAGAGTGCCATTCCTTCTTGGGGAACAGAGTTACGAATTTGTACCTGGCAATCAGGTGTGGGTCAAGGACTGGAAACAGATTCCTTGGCCCCACATTGGCAGGGTCCATATACTGTTGTTCTAACCACTGCTATGGCAGTTAAAGTTGCAGGTGTCACTCCCTGGATTCACCACACGAGGGTGAAGACAGCATACCACACAGACCTGGAGAACACCGAGTGGACTGCACAGAAGGACCCCACTGATCCATGTGAAATCAAGATCATCTTGAGATAGAAGAAAAAGAGATGAAACTCTACAACGAACTCCTGCGAACTCTACAACGGACTTTCTGGTATCATCTTGAGACTAGCCATAGTTTCTGCAAAGGACAATGTTTTCATTTCATGGGCA
>NW_011494962.1:373887-378497 GCF_000754665.1 Bison bison bison | reverse complement strand
TTCATGTGGTCACAAAGAGTCAGACACGACTGAGCGACTGATCTATTATGCCCAGGAGACTTATTAACTAAAGTTTTAAGTTGATTTTCTTACAGAGAAAGGTGGTCGGGGATAGCCCCCCGTTAAATGTCAGAAGAGTTGGTGAAAGTCGTGAAATAGTAAAACAGACAGATTTTGGTTTTGGGGTAGATGCAGGTACAGCGGGGCCCCTTGAGCCCTGACTCGCCTTTGCATATCAGGCCTCTCCGCATGACTTTTGTCATGGATGGGAACTCCCGTGCTGGCTCCTGGCAGTACAACAAGTAAGCAAAACTTTAAACATCAAATGGAAACTGCACGCTGCATATAGGCCCAGAGTCCTGAGATGGTGAAATGAACCAACCGGACATTAAAGAGACTCTCCAAGTGGATCATAGAGACTCATTGCTCCTGGGTGGACTTGCTTCCAACGGCTCTGCTCAGACGCAGGATGATCCCACAGTCCCAAGGCATATGGAGATATGAAATTGTGTATGGGAGGCCCCCTCCCATAATAAAACAGGTGTCAACAAATTTGCCTCAGGTAAGGGGGAATAGGATTTCACAGCAGATGGAACTGGGTAAGGTAATAAGTCGGGTAACTACATTTGTACAAGAAAGGGTGCCATTCCCCCTTGGGGAACAGATTCATGAGTTTACGCTTGGTGACCAAGTATGGGTCAAAGATTGGAAACATGATTTGCTAGCCCCTTGGTGAAAGGGCCCTTATGTTATTCTAACTACCCCTACTGCAGTTAAAGTTGCAGGTATTGTCCCTTGGATCCAGGTGAAGACATACCGATCCCCCTTCTCCCTCTGGGATCTGGAAGGTAAGGCTCTTCTCACCCCAGTTAGGAAGGAGGCGGAATGTCAATTTAAGTGTCATTGAGTGGAAATATCAGAAGTACATAGGGGACTGAGAACTTCGTAGACTGAACAAAAAGCAAAGGAAAAAGAAGGTCTGAGAAGGCAAGCAAGATATGGGGAAATGAATCTAAGGCAACTGTATTGGCGTGCATGATTAAAAATTTTCAGAATGGATTAGGAAGAGACTATGGGGTGAAGATGATGCCTAACCGCCTCTGCATACTCTATGAGGTCAAACGGCCCTCTGTGGGAGTAGGATGGTTACCAGAGGGCACCATGGACTTAAAAATAGTGGAGGCAGTCTATACAATGGTCACAGGAGAGCCGGGACACCCGGATCAATATCCATATACTGATATATGGCTATGGTTGGCTCGAGATCCTCCCCCTTGGGCAAGGCTTTACATTCAGAAAGGGAAAGGGAAAATAATGGTAAAAAAAGAATTGACTGATAACAAAAAAGAAATTCTGCGGGGTTCGGACAGGGATGATTTGCCTGTTCCCACATACTGGATGAGGCGCCTGCCATCTAATGCTCCACCTGGACCAGAGTCCGCCTCACACAATCTAGGGCCTGCTGGGGCTCCTGCAGCTTCCCTCCCACCAGCTCCTTTGGAGAAGGTAGAGCTACCACCTTGGCAGGCTCTGATCCCTGGGATAAGGAGCCTGTAGTCAATGCCCACAGGATTCAGCCCCAGCAGAACCTCCTAAGCTATACCCACCCCTCCCAGTGAGTACTGATGGGAAGGGGGAAGGAGACACTGGAATTAAACAGAGGCTGCACTCCACCAAGGAGGCTGGGGGAAAGGGCTCCACTACAAATGCCCCTCAGAGAGCTTCAACAGCCCCCAGTTCAGGGAGCAGACAGACATTACCACCAGCCTCCGATAGCCTATTATTACAAGCCATTTTCCTCAATGGACATATTAAATTGGCAGAAACACACTCCGTCATACTCGGAGGAGCCACAAGCCATGATCAGGCTGTTGGAGACTATTTTTCGAACCCACTGCTCTACATGGGATGACATAATCCAACTACTAGTCTCCCTTTTCAGCACTGAGGAAAGACACGGGATCCTAACTGAGGCCAGAAAATGGCTAAGAGAAATGGCACCTGACTGCAAACCTGCAGCAGTGGACAGAACTAGCCACCCCCGATGAGAGGCCCAATTGGGACTATAACACAGAGGAAGGGAGGGGCCACCTGGAGAGATATTGGCTGGCTATTTTACAAGGCCTGAAGAGGGGGGCCTGAAAGCCCATGAATATGGCAAAGCCCACCGAAATAATTCAAAAAGAAACTGAATCACCCTCTGAGTTCTACAAAAGATTGTGCGAGGCTGATAGGCTCTATACACCAGTAGATCTTGAGGCTGCTAGATTTCAGATGATGGTAAACACAGGCCTTGTGTCTCAAGCCCACCCCGATATCAGACGCAAGCCTCAAAAGGTAGACAGACTACTGGCCATGACTCACTCACAGTTGATTGAGATCACTGATAAGGTATTCAGGAATAGAGACACGGAGGTTGTATGACCCTCCAGGAGAGAAGTCAGATGAGTTAAATAATCGAGAAAGAGAGTTGATCCAACAGTTCCCTGAGGTTTGGGTAGAAGATAACCTCCCCTCTTCCGGCTTGCCAAATATCAAGCTCTGGTGGTAATAGAACTCAAACCCAGTGCCATAACAGTCAGGAAACGTCAGCACCCACTACCGCTGAAGGGGGTTGGCATTTTGCCACATATAAATAGGCTATGACAGGTGGGCACCCTGATTGAATGTCAGTTAGCCTGGAACACACCAATCTTTCCTGTTAAGAAGAGGAACTAGACTGCAGGTCTGTGCAGGACCTTAGACTGGTCAACCAAGCCACTGTGACCCTACATCCCACCATTCCTAACCCCTATACTTTACTTAGCCTCCTCCCACCTAGTGCTAAGATCTATACTTGTTTAGATCTCAAGAATGCCTTCTGTATATGCCTTGACCTGATATTTCAACCCACTTTTGCTTTTGAAAAGGAAGACCCAGCAGGGGGCACCAAACAACAGCTTACATGGACTCAGCTCCCACATGGATTTAAGAATTCCCCAACCAACTTTGGGGAAGCCTTGGCTTCTGACCTGGACTCATTCCAGCCAGAGAGGTTCAGATGCAGATTGCTACAATATGTGGATGACTTGCTTCTGATTGCCAAGAACAAAGAGGACTGCTGGGAAGGGATCAAGGCTTTACTGGAGCTCTTGATGGAGTCCGGCTACCGAGTCTTGAAAAAGAAGGCACAGATCTGCAAGGAGGAGATAAGGTATTCGGGATTTGTTGAGAGGAGGCACAAGGCTGTTAGACAAGTCCAGAAAAGACATCATTTTGAGAATCGCACAACAAAAAACCAGACAACAGGCCCAAGAGTTCTTGGGAGCCATTGGGTTTTGTAGGATTTGAATTCTGGGTTATTCCCAGATGGTCCAGCCATTATATGAACTCTTAACTGGACCAGAAGGAGATTCACTGAATTGGATTGAGAGACAGCAGCAGGCCTTTGAGGAACTAAAGCTGGCAAGTACGTCAGCACCCGCCTTGGGCCTGCCAGACCTTACCAAACCGTTTACTCTTTACATAAATGAAAAAGACAAGATGACTATGGAAGTGTTGACCCAGCCTATGGGGACATGGGACAGACCCATGGCTTATCTCTTGAAACGACTGCACAATATTGCCACTGGGTAGCCAGGATGCTTCCAGGTGATTTCTTCATTTGCCTTACTAGTCCAAGAGACAACCAAGCTGAGTTTGGGCCAGGACTTAACCATAAAAGTCCCCCATGAGGTCAACACTCTCCTACAAGAGGACCGCACAAATAGCTGTCAACATCTCAGATTACTCAATATCAGGGACTTTTATGTGAGAACCCCCATGTCACTATTGAGCCTTGTCAAGCAGAAGGTGGACCCTCACATGATTGCAAAGAAATCCTAGAGAAAGTTTATGCTAGCAGACCTGACCTGAGAGACCAGCCAATCCTGGACCCAGATTGGGTCCTGTACACACCAGCCTGGTGAAACAAGGACAACTGTTGGGATATGCAGTAGTCACAGAAGAAATCATTGTCGAGGCTGGCTCCCTGCCATCACACTGGTCTGCTCAACAGGCCAAACTATATGCTCTAATCTGGGCCCTCCAGCTGTCAGAAGGTAAGAAGACAAACATTTACACTGACTCTAGGTATGTTTTCATGGCACCCCACTCCAGTACTCTTGCCTGGAAAATCCTGTGGACAGGGGAGCCTGGTAGGCTGCAGTCCATGGGGTCACAAAGAGTCAGACATGACTGAGTGACTTCAATTTCACTTTTTGCTTTCATGCATTGGAGAAGGAAATGGCAACCCACTCCAGTGTTCTTGCCTGGAGAATCCCAGGGATGGGGGAGCCTGGTGGGCTGCCATCTATGGGGTCACAGAGTTGGACATGACTGAAGCGACTTAGCAGCAGCAGCAGGTATGGTTTTTCTACTTTACATGTGCATGGGGCTTTATTTAAGGAGAGAGGTCTTCTGACAGTCAACTGAAAGGACATTAAAAACAAGGAAGAAATCTTGACTCTATTAGATGCTGTATGGGAACCTGAAAAGGTAGCAGTGATGCGTTGTTGGGGTCACCAAAAGGAAGACACCCCACAAGCATGGGGGAACCGACTAGCAGATAAAGCTACAAAACATGCGGCTGA
>NW_011494962.1:372536-373787 GCF_000754665.1 Bison bison bison | reverse complement strand
TCTCTTTTGCAGTTCCCTTCAACTGAAACATTTCTCCCTTCAAACTCAATGCCTTACTTTTTAGTTTAGCCAATGTATACTCAAGTCTTCAGTCTGTACATTTATTTGACATTTCCTTGGGAAAATCTCCCTGAGTTAGATATCACATTAAGTTCTCTCATAATAACTTACTCCACTGCCTTTTGTAATTTGTATATAAAGTTTGTGATTTTATATACCCAGTAAATGTTTCAGTTTTCTATTAAGTTGCTCAAATGAAGGAATCACATCTCTTCATTATTATACATTCAGAACACATCATGAAGCCCAGTAACACAAACATATTAAACTTCAAAAACATGTTCTAACTGGTAAGTGAATAACCATATCAATGATATGGACTATTACTTTTTAATGACTTTCCTAAGAATCAGGAGTGGTTACAGCAATGTGAAATTGAGGGACTTTATATTCACAAACTCTGTGACTAACCCAGAAATGCCATGAGTCAACACTAACATTTATTTGCTGCCTTAATTTCAAACTAACTTTCAAATAAGATCATTTAATCATGGATTCTGTCACCAATTTAAGAATAAATTTACTTGGTCTCTCAGTCAAAAAGCTCATCTTAAAATAAAAGTAATAATAACAGCTTCATTATGTAGTTGGACCAATTACTTGAGACACATTCACATCTTTTTTCAATGTTTCTGGATCATGGCAAGTGATAATAAACTGTAGCTTTTTGTTATCACACCATGATAATAATGATAATTATGAGCTCTGTCAACTGTTTGGGAATTCCAATAAAATGAAATTTATTAAGGTTTACTTCCTTTTCTCTTTGACAACAAAATCTTGAAATGATGTAAAAAGGATCAGAAGGTGTAATTGATTCTCATAAACGTAGAGAAATCCTTTCACGAAGACCCTCTTACAGAAAGATACTGAATGAACTTTCCTCTGATGTGCCTGGTGTACCCAAGATTGAAGAAGAAAAATCAGAGGAAGAGGGAACACCGCCTAACATCGCTGCTATGGCAGTGCCGACTAGCATATATCAGACTAGCACGGGGCAATACAGTATGTATGCGGCAATTCCATATGACGTAGTGCTAGTTTTCAGGCTCTTGTTTCCCTGAAGCAGCTTGGGTTTTGGCACTAAACTGTTCCATTTAAAACTGCATCATAATACCTAAATTGTGTATCACAGTGTGAAAGTACATGTTAAAGAAGTGAGAGATTGTACTGACAGTTGTCGTATACTTT